>NC_035107.1:292486344-292786344 GCF_002204515.2 Aedes aegypti | reverse complement strand
GATGTTTTTCTGCAAATCGCTAGAAAAACATTCAAACAAAAGATTTCTTGGAAGGCATCCGCCGATCACTTTTATATATATGAATACTTATACTCAAAAAAGTTCGTATGTTCATAACGAATGTTCACAAAAAAGATGATTTTTCTATTTTGCACAAATATTGCGAGTTTACAAAATATTTCTAACTATAGCCAAACCTCTTTTTACACCTTTAACTCGGGGAGCGTTAAAAAGAATTGGAGCGTTAAAAGAGGGAGCGCAAGTTGGAATTCGAAGCGTAAAAAGGGGGTGCGTTATTCGGAATTTGGAGCGTAAAAAGAGGGAGCGTAAGTTCGAATTTCGAGCGGGAAAATCATTTTGTTTGATCTCAAGGGGTTTTGCGAAAAAGTGACGTTTGTCCGTGGTTATTCACGGTATCAATAGAGATGACGGGAACCATACCATAACCATCGGACGCCATTTTTAAATCCAAGATGGCGACTTACGGTTTGTTAAATGACTTGAAACCAAAGCAATATAGGAATTTTTAAAACGGAATCAATGAGTAGAAGACGTCTCATGAATACCCATGTGGCATGGGTTTTATGTGATCTCCACAAGCCGAAAATCGCCATCTTGGATTTCAAAATAGCATCAAACATCGGTTTCATTTCGTAAATTTCAAAATGGCGTCGAACATCGGTTTCCGTCATCTACTAAACGATCCCGTTCCATAAACACCCATTTGGGGGGTGGGACATTTCGCATAAAGACGTTTCATATTAGGCGTTTCGCATAAGGACTTTGGCATAATAGACATTTGGCATAATGAGAATTATATGCCTTCTACAAAATTCTACCTGTTCTTATATGAAACTGCTTTATGCCAAACGTTCTTCTGCGAATTGTTCTTATGCGAAATGGATCACCCCTCATATTGCATAGATTCAAAGTGGTTTTCACAAAATGGAAGTCGCCATCTTGAATTCCAAAATGGCGTCAGACATCGTTTTCCGTCATGTACATATCGGCCCCGTTCCAAAAATACCCATATTGCAAGGGTATCAAGTGATTTTCACAAACCGGAAGTCGCCATATTGGAATCCAAGACAGCGTCAAACATCGATTTCCGGCATCTTCTCATCGGTCCCGTTCCAGAAATACCCATATTGCATAGGTTCTAGTAGGTCATCAGGCAGGAGCGTAAGTTGGAATTTTTGGAACGTAAAAAGAGGGAGCGTAAGATGGAATTTCGAGCGTAAAAATAAGAAGCGTAAAAAGAGGTTTGGCTGTATGTGCTAATCGAATGCTGCATAGCGATTTTCCTAGGATTTCCTACAAAATTTTCGTTTAAGATATCTCGAAACAATCAACCATTAGTTTCTACAGAGAGGCTTCTAGAGATATCTTTCAAAGCTGTCGTTTAGATGTCGTGAAAGAACTAGGAATGCTTCTCTACTTTTAGAAATAACTTCAAGAGTTTCCCTAAGATTTTTTTGAGAAATTACCCAAATGATTCCTCAAAGATTTAATCTAGAAAGCTGTTTAGTATGTCTTCGCATTATCAAGGGTAATTTTGAGAAATATCTGGAGAAATTTCTGTAGAAAATCGGGAGGTATATCTCAACGGCAGTCTTATATTAATCTTGAAACTTCTAAAGTAATCCTTCATGATTTCCTGCAAGGATCTCTGAAAAAAAACTTCTGGGCTCTTGAGTAAGTCGTGTTGGATTTTACTGATAAAATTTTAAGCCATGTTTTGCAAAATATACTTAATCGAACTCCTGGAAAATATCTTGCAGAAATTCCAGAAAAAAAAACAATCCTTAAAAATATAAGAAGGAATCCTTGACAAAATTTAGGAAGGAATGATCGAAGGAATAACTGGAATAACCGCTGTAGTATTTGCTGGTGTGAAGCTTTAAATGAACTCTCGTAGAACCCATTTCAATTTAACTTGAGAATCTGTAGGAGTAATTCCTTTATGAAATGTTGTAAAAATGGCTAGAGAAATTTCTGGAGGCACTTCATTAAGAATCCCTGGTCATTTTTATTGATGAGCCTATGGTAGAGCATTAAATGGATTGTTTGGTATAAAATCTGAAAAAAATTTGCTACCAATAATATTTTGAAAAAAAAACTATTGATGAATTCTTAAAGCAATCCAAGTAACAAACTGAAGGAATAACTGAAAAAAACGTATTGGGAGCTATTAGAGGTATTCTTGAAAGGTTTTCAAGAAACATTCCTAAACGATTTTTCAAACTCTGAAATAACCATTGGGGATTATTTTTGGAAAATAATAAAATAAATTTCTCTTGAGGAAATTCTGGTACAGTTCCTGAGATAAATATCACTAGTAGTAGCGTATATTACTAGTAGTTCCATGGAGAAGCCCTTGAATTGATTCCAGAAGAAATCATTGGAAAAATTCCGGAAGAATCTGTTGATTAATCGCTTAAGAGTCTCTGGAACCTCAAGAATTTTGCATAATTCACTGCTGCAAGCATAGAAAAGAGAAAGTGGCTTTAGAGATCATGTTGGTTGATAAAGAGACTTAAAAGATTATTCATTAAAAAATAGGGACTTCTTAAATACTTACATTGTTTTTTTTTTTTGACAAAGTCTCTAAATAAAACCTGCTACCAGCTCTGTGATCTAAACCACGACCAATGCACCAACGTTGTTGCCGCTGTTCAATGCATTAGGTGAGCGAGGTGGCCAGCCATCGCCAACAGCAATAGAATCCGAAAAGTCCATCGTTCCGGTTTCGAGTGGAATCGATATTATCTGTTGCGTCACGGGTAAATATAACAGCAAACATCATTTTGTAGCTCGTCTTTGGCATCCCCCATACAATTCACAACACAGTTTTCCAGTGACAGTTGGTGACAGGTTCCCTTGACTTTTGAGAGCTCGCAATCTAAGCCAGCTGTTTTCTCACTCTCAGTTTTTAAATTTTGTATTCCTATCGACGAAACGTGCTGTTGTTTGGTGGAGTAAACGTAGTTTATGTTTGGGTTCAATGTCAGAATGAATGTGATAAGGATTGTCTACTATCGAGTATGGAATCTACTAACTCAAGGAATTGAATGTTCTAATTTGCGAAAAATCGTCTATCGCACCAGATATTGTTGCATCTTCTATAGGTGTATACTTTGAGAGGTTCCTTGATGACTTTTGTGGAGTTTCTTCAAATATTCTTCCAGAAATTTCTCAAATAAGTTTTCAACCCTCCAGGGTTAAAGTGATTCTTGTATAGATTTTCTTGCTCCCAGATTTTTGACAAGAAATTCCCAAGGAATCTAAATACCCAAGTAATTATCAGTCCGTAATTCGCCTTTTTGGTCGTATATGGATATTATACAAGGAATACAGAGCAGGTCTGTTTCTTATTAGCGCATATAAGTGCTATTTTATTACATGGGTAGATTTCTTTACTTTATCAATGCAAATTTTGTTCCAAATTTCTCGTAGAATTCTCTCAGACATTTCTCCTGGAACTTCTTCGGGATTTCGTACAAAGACTCATGGAAATCCTCAAATAATTTCTTCCGGGTCTCAACCTGTTCCACTGGAAGTTAACTGGAGAAATCAAAGAGAGAATTACTGGAAGAGTCTTAAAAGTCATTACTGTAAGTATTAATGTAAAATCTCGGAATCATCCCTTTTAAAGTACTACAATAGAATGGAATTAGAATTCTGAAGGCTTTCCTGGAATTGTTGTGAATATTAAGCATCTTTCAGGAGAAAATTGAGGAAGTTTAGTAAAGGAACTCATGGTTTTGATTGGAGGAAACTGAGAGAATTTCTTGAAAAAAGGGGTTTTTTTCCAATAGTAAGACAAAGTTCGAGCAACTTCTTATTAGATTCCCGGAGAAAAGATGAGAGATTATGAAAAAGCTGCTGGGAATATATTCCTAGGGGAGGAATCTCTAGAGAAGCCGTTCGCATGAAGCAAGAAGTTGGAAAGACTGTTACCGGAAATTTATCGAGTTTGGAGGTAGCTAAGAAAACTCACAAAAAAGCATATGAACTTTTTTCTTTGCTAAATCATCCAAAATATGTTCATAATGTATGTTCATACATGTGTCTAAAATTGGGATTTGTCAGCAAACTCGTGGACTCAACTTTTAAACAAATAACATATGGTAAAAACAATCAGCAGGGATATCTAAAAAATACATTTAGGGATTGCCCCGTTGAGAAATATTAAAAGTTTCGATTATAATGACTGATTAAAAAAAAAAGTATTTCCATTTTTGCTAAAGCCTCGGGAAACCTCATCAGGGAAAAGCATTTACTGTACGTTTTAACAAAAATTCTATACAAATTGATTTTTGGAATATTTCAAAAAATGCCTTTTCAGTACATTCGTGTTTTTTGTCGTGATGTGCAGATTTGTTAGCTGTCGCTCTGCGTTTGATTGAAAATTCCTTTGCACATATGTTGTAAAAAGTGATCGAAGTACTAACATTCGACGAAAGTGATTTCCTGTTACATCATATTTGCACCAGTCGTGTCTACGAACGCCGAAATTACTTTGAAATTTGGCATTGAAAATAGTGAATTTCTGCGAAAAACCAATGGCGGGAGATAAATTATGCACGAAATGTTCTCGAGGAATCGACGTATATACCGATCTCTTCACTGTGTGCGAAGGAGAGTGCGCTTGCTTTTTCCACGCAAAATGTGTAAACTTGAGCGAAGATGTATTGCAGGTCCTATCAGGAAATGTGCTTTGGATGTGTGATGCTTGTTTACGCAAATTCCAAATAATGAGAGATAAATCCGGATCGACCTGTGGTGAAGAATTAGTTGGCGCGAAATCGATTGAAGTGGAAGTAAAGGAGCTGAAACCTACGGTGAAGGATATCTTGCAGACTTTGTCCAAAATAACATCAGATGCCTGACCGAGTTATATTACACCGCTTCACTCTACTCCGATCTCATCACTCGCACCGTCGGATGGAACGGACGCAAATGTTATGAATACAGCTAACGTGAGCACTACTGAGAATCTTCGGCGATCGAGTTGTACCACTACTGACAACTTCTCTCTGTTCCTGTCTAACATTGATGTGAGCGTCACAGAGCGGGACGTTTATGAAATGATTGTTCATTCTCTTGGTACTCCTGAACCCGAGCACATAGATATAATAAAACTAACATGAAATTGGAAATCGCAAAGAGTATTAGCTTACGCGTCATTTAAGGTTATTTTAAATAAAAAGTGGAAATCTCGTGCACTGGATCCTTCTATATGGCCGATGAATGTGCGATTTAGAGAGTTTGTCAATAAGAATAACGAAACCTGGAAACCGACATGAGCTTGATTAGTTTTTTTTTTTTCAATGTAAAAATATGCTATGTTATAATGTAAAAGTTGATGTTTTTTGTAAAGTTGATGTTATTTCTGTTTTGTATTATGATTATTTTTCTATAGTTTGTGGTTTTGTTGTGTAGATAGATATGCGATGCAATTTTCGAAAAAGAATTAAAATTTGTCGGTAATATTGTATGATGAAGTGTTTTCAATTTTTAATTAGATATAGATATTCAATAAGACATCATGTAGTCAGTTGAATTAAATAAACAAATAAACAAATAAACATCTAAACGCAAGTATAATTCTTACATTACACTGCGGAACACGGTTTTGTCTCAAGAACCAAAATACCGCTATTTACTAAATTGAGGGTTGCTGAGTCCATTGCCGTTTTCAGAAACATCATGGCATGTCTAGTTTTTGAGATATTGACTGTTGAAAATGCTAAATTTGACTTTTTCAGCCAATTTGCATGCAAGTTTTCCAACTTGTACCGCAATTTGTTTGCTCAATTTGTCACAGAATTCAAGCTTTATGTATAGAACAATAATTATCAACGAAGTTCATAATATTTTCGATGGTAAAATGTTATTTTTTGGTATAGACATTATGCCATATAAGAGAAACGAAGAATTTTATATGAAGACTGCAAACATGTTGAAAAAAATCGATTTAACTTAAATTTTATCGTAAAATTTCAACTGATTTGTATCTTAATTGAAAGTTCAGGTCCTATTTAGCATGTTTGGTAGATTCTATCACAAAAAAGTTTGATAAATCATACTTTAAATTTCATGTAAACATCAATAAAACCAGTGTTTTATACAACTTTGGCGACCTGCAGCTAAAAATTGTGACGTGCTGGAACATTTCTGAGAACGGCATCAGATTCAGCGACCCAAAATCTACTAGAAACACATAATTTGAGACAAGCGATAGTGGCATTTTTGTTACGCTGTGTTATTGTTATTATCACATGCAGATCAATTTCCGAGTGCATGATCCGCCCGAATTGCAATAACATTCGCTTCTTCATTATCGACAAAAGGCCAATTCGGCTGGAGAGCCGGCACCCACAACGCCTCCTCCCCATCCCTTCTTCCGTCTTATGCAAAACCCAATGCTTTTCTTCGATTCCTATTCTAATGCATGTAATTTGAATCTCAATTTAGACGAACAGCCCCGCAGTATAAAAATGCAAAGCAGACAACGAGTCTGCTTCCGAAAAGTGTTTTAGTATAATTCAAACCACAGCCGGAGAGCATCGGAAAAGTGGTAAATGAAAATGACGACGCCTTCCGGGGCCGAAGGCTGGTAGAAGAAGAAGAACAAGTCCATTTTCCCTCGAAATCCTCGAACTCGAAAGCGATAGAGAAGACAGGAGTGAAAAAGCGAGCAAAACCCCAGAACAAGCTCGCGGTAATTTGCAGCACTCCTACAACTACCTGCGCTATACCTTTCCATTGCTTGAGCGCAATATATTTAAATTTCCATTTTAATTTAGTTTTTTTTTTTTCGTTTTTATTTTCCTCTGCAATGCTTCTATTAGTCTCTCATCTGCTCGGCCCCTTTGTGCATTCCTCTCCCTCTTAACGAACAGCCGGTAGTTGGTCGAAAGGGTATGCGATGTTTGAATGATTCCGTCAAATACAATTCTGAAGGAAATGCCCCGGTATTCTACGAAATCTAAGGCTAAAGGCAATTTTTCTGGTTTCCATTTGTTTTGTCAAATAGAAAAAGTTTCGCCAAAATTATTGGGTAATAAATGAAATTTCATGAAACATCGAGTTGTACTGTTCTAAAAAAAATCTCACAAATCAAATAAAAATCACTTTTGGTGATAACGGGGAAAGTAATCTCTTCAAGGGATTCCTTGTAGTATGTAAGAGGTATTCTGGGCGTATCTATAGTTACTTCTAGAGATCGTTAAGTGTTCATAGAAGCTTCCAGGAGCTTCTCAAGAGTAATTATCAAAGAGTTATAGAGGACTTCTAGTGCGAGTTTTTAAAGATGCCTAGTGATTTTCATAGGATTTCGAAGAGTTCCCCGGGGGTAACCTTGAAGTTTTCTAGCTTTTCAAATAGGGGTTTTACCCTTCCAGTCGTCGCGCGGTTTGCCACCGTCAGAACCACCACGCTGCTGTTGTGAACGAAAAGCGAGGTTATTTCAACAGTGTAGTACAAAATACAACAGCGCGACGACTGAAGTGTTAAGTTTCCCAGAAGTCTAAAAAGCTATCACAGTGCACTGCAGTGGTTTTAAAAATGTATTAAGGAGTTCTTAAGGCGTTTTCTGACATTCTCAATAGAGGTTTTCAGTGTATCAAAACGACCTTCGACGGGAAGCCTGTGTCCTTGAAAACAACATTGAATAACTCCTTTTGAAGAAAATGGAAGTTCAAAGAAGTTGAAGTTGTTGAATATGTTTGTTTGAGTCTGCTTGAGTATGAAACTCAATCAAAAACCTACGCATGTTGATACGAAGGCCTTTACCCAAATACATTTTTGGATAAATGGGAAGATCATTTGGGCGTATTTTTTTTTACGAATTCGTGTATCGTGTATACGTGAATCGTTTTTTTATCGACATGAAAAAAAGCATATCGCATACCCTTAGTTGGTCGTCGTCGTCCTCGTCGTCTACTTGGACCACACTCAGGTGAACCAGATGCTTTAGAATATCCAGCACCTGTCCGCCTACTTGGACCTCTTCCTTTCCCATTCTTCGTTCGTCGTTTGGCGATTTACATAACCGTAAGATCCTTTCCCGAACTAAAGTGTTGCGCTTCCCAACGTGCCAAGCAGCGCCAACCAAAAGACGCAAATGCAGAGGAAATGAGAAAAGCTGCACATTGGAAAGCGAGCAACAACGAAAAAAAAACTCAAGTCCACCAGGAAATAAAGGCAAAACAAGTTCAGCATGGAAGGCGAAAAAAAAAGCATAATGTTTATTAAAAAGATTCCACCCGGTGAATAATTGTGTTATGAACTTTCCACACGTTCGCGTCTAAACACATTGCGCGAGTTCTGCACAAACTCGCAGCATTTTTTCATTTAAACTTCCTCTGCAGTGTGGTGTGTCCGTTACGTTTTGAACTGCCTCCGCCCATCGAGCACCTGCATAATCCAAGACCGGTGGACAGGTGGACGGAGGCCCGTGGCTTGACCCAAGTTGCTGCCGGGACATAACCTCGGAGCCTGACGGTGGTGGTGGTGGTGGGCCATACCGCAACTGGAGAGACCACGCTGGTAATTTACTAGCCCCAAACCATCCCCGGGCTTCCCGACTCAGCCCCTGGACTGGGGAATCACGTGGAGTAATTTGAACGCGAAACTTAAAAACACGTTTACCTGATTTTCTCTCGTGTGTCCGCATGCCGAGAATGGGCCAGAACTTTGTGTACAGAGCCGCTCAACAATACCTAGAAGCAGCAACAGCAGCAGAAGCAAACGGGGAACTCGACCGTTGTTGGTGGCGATGCCGCAAAAAACAGCCGGACCAAATTAACATTAAAAGTAATAAAACTGTGAATAAAAAATATCTTCCGCATGGAAATCGGTTTTTGCACAGAAGCTTCTGCCTGGTCGTGTAGACTCTGATGGTACTGAAGTAGTGCTTGGGTTAATGGCATGGCATGCTTTGGTCGCTACGTGGTATGGGCGATGACGGTCTTTCTGGTGAGTTCCAGTTTTCAGAGTTAAAGCTCATCTGACTCAATTTAAATCTTTCCCTCTTATTTTGTAGTGTTTTGTTTTTTTGTGTCTTAAAATGTCTTGAATTGGACCTATAAATCATTCTCTATCTGTTTATGTATCTCGCTAAATCTTCAACTCAATCTCACGTACATTCATTGGAAATCGATAGTACTAATAGCGAAGAAAACAATTTTCTACTGTCAACCATTCATGAGTCGGTAGCTGACTGGACTATCGACTCATGGAACAGAAAAGCATGGTATGGTATGGTATGGTATGGTGGTGAGGTTGCTACGTGGTATGGCGATGACGGTCTTTTTGGCGAGTTCCAGTTTAAAGAATTAAAGCTCAACTAACATCATTTCAATTTTCCTTACAAAAATTTTATAATGTTAAAAATGCAGGTTGAATTGGAAATCTATAGCCATCGATGTTCTGGAGTTAAACACAAAATGGATTTTTTTTCTACGGAAATTAATTGATGTCCATGAAAAAATCAGGGTAGGAACGAAGAATATATTGCCCTATTTACTAAAATTTTCAAGCTCTGGAAAACTTCAGGAAAAGCTCTGTGAAGCTTCTGGACAAGCTCTTGCAAGGAGAAGCTCTGGAATCCATTTGGACATGCTCTGTGAAGCTTTTAGAGAAGCTCTAAATATGCTTCTGGATGAGCTCTGGAAAGCTTCTGGATAATATGCTTCTGGATAAAGCTCTGGAAATATTCTGCAGAAGCACTGGAAAGCTTCTGGATAACCTCTGGAAAACTTCTGAAAAACTTTCGGAAAACTTCTGGAATTCTTCTGGAAAACTTCTGGAGAAGCACTGGAAAGCTTCTGGAGAAGCACTGGAAAGCTTCTTGAGAAGCTCGGAAAAGCTTCTAGACACGCTCTAGGAACCTTTGGAGAAGCTCCGAAAAAGCTTCTGGTGAACCTCTGGAAAGCTTTTGGGAAACTATGAAATAGCTTCTTGACAAGCTCTTAAAATACTTCTGGAGAAGCTCTGAAAAAGCTTCCGGACAAGCTCTGGAAAACTTCAGGAGAAGCTTTAAAAAAGCTTCTGACAAGCTCTGAAAAAAATTCTGGAGAAGCAAAGAAAAAGCTTCTAGAGATGCTCTGAAAAACTTTCTGGAGAAGCCATGAAAGAATTTCTGGAAATGCTTTGAAATAGCTTCTGGATAAGCTCCAAAAAACATCAGGAAGGCTTCTGGAGAAGCTCTGGAAAGCTTCTGGAGAATTTCTAAAATGCTTTTGGAGAAGCTCTGTAAAGCTTCTGGATAAGCTCTGGAAAGCTTCTAGAGAAGTTCTACAAAGCTTCTGGAGACGCTCTGGAAAACTACAGGAAAGCTTCTAGAGAAGCTCCTGAAAAGCTTTAAGAAAGCTTTTGGAAAACTTCTGGAGAAGTTCTGAAAATTTTCTGGAGAAGCTCCTAAAATCTTTTGGAGAAGCTCCGAATAGCTTCTAGAAAAGCTCTGAAATGCTTCTGGAGAAGCTATGAGAAGCTTTTAAATTGCTCAGAAAAGCTTCTGAAGAATTTTTGGAAAGCTTCCGAAGATTTTTTTGAAAGCTTCTGGAGCAGCTCTGGAGAGCTTCTGGAGAATCTCTGAAATGCTTTTGGAGAAGCTCTGGAAATCTTCTGGAGAAGCTTTCTGGAGAATCTCTGGAAAAGCTCCTGGAGAAACTCTGAAAAGCTTCATGGGCAGATGAGAAAATTTTTCTAGAGAAGCTCTGGACCAGCTTTCGGAGAAGCTCTGAAACAGATTCTGGATAAGTTCTGAAAATACTTCTGGGGTAGCTCTGAAAAACTTCTGGAGAAGCTCTGGAAAGCTTCCAGAGAAGCTCTGGAAAGCTTCCAGAGAAGCTCTGGAAAGCTTCCAGAAAGCTACTGGAGAAGCTCAGAAAAGCTTCTGGAGAAGCTCTGGAAAGCTTCTGGAGAAGCTCTGGAAAGCTTCGAGAGAAGCTCTGGAAAGCTTCTGGAGAAACTCAGGAAAGCTTCTGGGGAAGCTCTGGAAAGTTTCTGGAGAAGCTCTGGAAAGCTGCTGGAGAAACTCTGGAAAGCTTCTGGAGAAGCTGTCAAAAGCTTCTGAAAAAGCTCTGGGAAGCTTCGGGAGAAGCCAAGGAAAGCTTCTGGAGAAGCTGTGCATTGCTTCTGGAGAAGCTCTGGAAAGCATCTGAAGAAGCTCTGGAAAGTTTCTGAAGCAGCTCTGGAAAGCTTCTGGAGAAGCTCTGGAAAGCTTCTGTAGAATCACTGGAAAGCTTCAGGAAATGCTCTGGAAAACTTCTGGAGCTGCTCTGGAAACCTTCTGGAAAGCTTCTGGAGAAGCTCTGGAAAGCTTCTGGAGAAGCTCTGGAAAGCTTCTGAGAAGCTATGGAAAGCTTCGGGAGAAGTTGTGGAAAGCTTTTGGAGAAGCTCTGGAACGCTACTGGAGAAGCTGTGCATTGCTTATGGAGAAGCTCTGGAAAACTTCTGGAGAAGCCATGGGAACCTTCTGGAGAAGCTATGGAAAGCTTCTGGAGCAGCTATGAATAGCTGCTGGAGCAACTATGGAAAGCTTCTGGAGAAACTTTGAAAAGGTTCTGGAGAAGCTCTGGAAAGCTTCTGGAGAAGCTCTGGAGAGCTTCTGGAGAAGCGCTGAGAAGCTTCTGGAGAAGCTCTGGAAAGCTTCTGGAGAAGCTTTGGAAAGTTTTAAAGAAGCTCTGACAAACTTCTAGAGAAGCGCTGGAAAGCTTCTGGAGAAGCTCTGGAAAGCTTCTGGAGAAGCTCTGGAAAGCTTTTGGAGAAGCTCTGGAAAGCTTCTGGAGAAGCTCTGGAAAACTTCTAGAGAAGATCTGGAAAGCTTCTGGAGAAGCTCTGGAAAGCTTCTGGAGAAGCTCTGCAAAGCTTCTGGAGAAGCTCTGGAAAGCTTCTCGAGAAGCTATGGAAAGCTTCTGGAGAAGCTCTGGAAAGCTTCTAGAGAAGCTCTGGAGAGCTTCTGGAGAAGCTCTGGAAAGCTTCTGGAGAAGCTCTGGAAAGCTTCTGGAGAAGCTCTGGAAAGCTTCTGGAGAAGCTATGGAAAGCTCTGGAAAGCTGCTGGAAAAGCTCTAAACAGCTTCTGGAGAAGCTCAGAAAAGCTTCTGAAAAGTTTCTGGAGAAGCTCTGAACAGCTCCTGGAAAATCTCTGGAAAGCTTCGTGAGAAGCTCGGGAAAGCTTCTGGAGAAGCTCTGGAAAGCTTCTGGAGAAGCTATGGAAAGCTCTGGAAAGCTTCTGGAAAAACTCTGAACAGCTTCCGGAGAAACTCAGAAAAGCTTCTGATAACCTTCTGGAGAAGCTCTGAACATCTTCTGGAAAATCTCTAGAAAGCTTCTGGTGAAGCTCTGAAAAGCTTCTGAAGAAGCTCTGAAAAGCTTCTGGAGAAGCTCTGGAAAGCTTCTGAAGAAACTCTGGAAAGCTTCTGGAGAAGCTTTGGAAAGCTTTTAGAGAAGCTCTGACAAACTTCTATAGAAGCTCTGGAAAGCTTCGTGAGAAGCTATGGAAAGCTTCGTGAGAAGCTCTGGAAATTTCTGGAGAAACTCTGGGGATCTTATGGAGAAGCTCAGGAAAGCTTCTGAAGAAGCTCTAGAAAGCTTCTGGAGAAGCTATGGAAAGCTCTGGAAAGCTTCTGGAAAAGCTCTGAACAGCTTCTGGATAAGCTCTGAACAGCTTCTGGAGAAGCTCAGAAAAGCTTCTGAAAAGCTTCTGGAGAAGCTCTGAACAGCTTCTGGAAAAGCTCTGGAAAGCTTCTGGAGAAGCTCAGAAGAGCTTCTGGAAAAAAAACTCTTGAAAGCTCCTGGTTAAGCTCTGAACAGCTTCTGGAAAATCTCTGGAAAGCTTTTAGAGAAGCTCTGGAAAGCTTCTAGAGAAGCTCTGGAAAGCTTCTAGAGAAGCTCTGGAAAGCTTCTAGAGAAGCTCTGGAAACTTGTGGAGAAGCTATGGGGAGCTTATGGGGAAGCTCTGGAAAGCTTCTGGAGAAGCTATGGAAAGCTCTGGAAAGCTTCTGGAAAAGCTCAGAACAGCTTCTGGAAAAGCTCTGAACAGCTTCTGGAGAAACTCAGAAAAGCTTCTGGAAACCTTCTGGAGAAGCTCTGAACAGCTTCTGGAAAAGCTCTAGAAAGCTTCTGGAGAAGCTCAGAAAAGCTTCTGGAGAAACTCTGGAAAGCTTCTGGAGAAGTTCTGATCAGCTCCTGGAAAATCTCTGGAAAGCTTCTAGAGAAGCTCTGTTAAGCTTCTGCAGAAGCTCTGGAAAGCTTCTGGAGAAGCTCAGAACAGCTTCTGGAAAAACTCTGAACAGCTTCTGGAGAAACTCAGAAAAGCTTCTGATAACCTTCTGGAGAAGCTCTGAACATCTTCTGGAAAATCTCTAGAAAGCTTCTGGAGAAGCTCTGAAAAGCTTCTGAAGAAGCTCTGAAAAGCTTCTGGAGAAGCTCTGGAAAGCTTCTGGAGAAACTCTGGAAAGCTTCTGGAGAAGCTTTGGAAAGCTTTTAGAGAAGCTCTGACAAACTTCTATAGAAGCTCTGGAAAGCTTCGTGAGAAGCTATGGAAAGCTTCGTGAGAAGCTCTGGAAACTTCTGGAGAAGCTCTGGGGATCTTATGGAGAAGCTCAGGAAAGCATCTGGAGAAGCTCTGGAAAGCTTCTGGAGAAGCTATGGAAAGCTTTGGAAAGCTTCTGGAATAGCTCTGAACAGCTTCTGGAGAAGCTCAGAAAAGCTTCTGAATAGCTTCTGGAGAAGCTCTGAACAGCTTCTGGAAAAGCTCTGGAAAGCTTCTGGAGTATAAGTTAAAATTCTCGTTAATAAAGAAATAAAAAAAAAAGCTTCTGGAGAAGCTCAGAAAAGCTTCTGGAAAAAAACTCTTGAAAGCTCCTGGTTAAGCTCTGAACAGCTTCTGGAAAATCTCTGGAAAGCTTCTGGAGAAGCTCTGGAAAGCTTCTGGAGAAGCTCTGGAAAGCTGCTAGAGAAGCTCTGGAAAGCTTCTAGAGAAGCTCTGGAAACTTGTGGAGAAGCTATGGGGAGCTTATGGGGAAGCTCTGGAAAGCTTCTGGAGAAGCTATGGAAAGCTCTGGAAAGCTTCTGGAAAAGCTCAGAACAGCTTCTGGAAAAGCTCTAGAAAGCTTCTGGAGAAGCTCAGAAAAGCTTCTGGAGAAACTCTGGAAAGCTTCTGGAGAAGTTCTGATCAGCTTCTGGAAAAGCTCTGGAAAGCTTCGTGAGAAGCTATGGAAAGCTTCGTGAGAAGCTCTGGAAACTTCTGGAGAAGCTCTGGGGATCTTATGGAGAAGCTCAGGAAAGCATCTGGAGAAGCTCTGGAAAGCTTCTGGAGAAGCTATGGAAAGCTTTGGAAAGCTTCTGGAATAGCTCTGAACAGCTTCTGGAGAAGCTCAGAAAAGCTTCTGAATAGCTTCTGGAGAAGCTCTGAACAGCTTCTGGAAAAGCTCTGGAAAGCTTCTGGAGTATAAGTTAAAATTCTCGTTAATAAAGAAATAAAAAAAAAGCTTCTGGAGAAGCTCAGAAAAGCTTCTGGAAAAAAACTCTTGAAAGCTCCTGGTTAAGCTCTGAACAGCTTCTGGAAAATCTCTGGAAAGCTTCTGGAGAAGCTCTGGAAAGCTTCTGGAGAAGCTCTGGAAAGCTGCTAGAGAAGCTCTGGAAAGCTTCTAGAGAAGCTCTGGAAGCTTGTGGAGAAGCTATGGGGAGCTTATGGGGAAGCTCTGGAAAGCTTCTGGAGAAGCTATGGAAAGCTCTGTAAAGCTTCTGCAGAAGCTCTGGAAAGCTTCTGGAGAAGCTCTGGAAAGCTTCTGGAGAAGCTCTGGAAAGCTGCTGGAGAAGCTCTGGAAAGCTGTTGGAGAAGCTCTAGTTAGCTTCTGGAGAAGCTCGGGAAAGCTTCTGGAGAAGCTCTGGAAAGCTCTTGGGGAAGCTCTGGAAAGTTTCTGGAGAAGCTCTGGTAAGCTTCTGGAGAAGCTCTGAAAGCATCTGAAGCTTCTGGAAAAGCTGCGAAAACTTCTGTTGAAGCTCTGAAAATCTTCTGGAGAAGCACTAAAAAGCAACTGGATAAGCTCTGGAAAACTTCTGGAGAAGCTCTAGAGAGGTTCAGGAGAGCTCTAGACATTTTCTGTAGGACCTTCGAAAAACCTTCTGCAGAAAGTCTAAAAAGCTTCTGAAGAATCTCTGGAAAGCTAGTTTAAATATGTAATGTGTGCATACGATGGTTTTCTTCAAGTCGAGTCTAGAACACGACACTGAAGACGGCCTTACAGTTGAGGTCGAAATACGCGTACCTATCAAAGGATACAAACTCTAGTGGTATTGAATGGTATAGTACTAATTTCGGTTTTTTTATCTACTTCTGGAAAGCTTCTGACAAAGCTTCGGAAAGCTTCTGGAGACGCTCCTGAAAGCTTCTAGAGAAGCTCCGGAAAGCTTCTGGAGAAGCTCTGAGAAGCTTCTGCTGAAGCTTCGGAAGCTTCCAGAGAAACTCCGGAAAGCTTCCGGAGAATATCTGAAGAGCTTCCGGAGAAGCCCGGGAAAGCTTCTGGTGAAGCCCGGGAAAGCTTCTGAAGGAGCTCTGGACAGCTCTGGAGATGCTCGAGAAAGATTCTGGAGAGGCTCTGCAATTCCCTTTCCTTCACATGGATACTTTAAGTTTAAGATAATCTCTAACAGGTACTATCGTTCAACAGAAACTTCTGTTGATTCGGAAATAAAACTTGCAATTTTGACACTTTCGGTCCCCTAAATCTTCCCATTGTGTACTCAGGCGCAAAGCCATAAATTTCAGTTTCACGACCATGTCGCCTTCCGCAAAAAAAAAACGAAACCTTAACCCGATGGAACCGATATCAAGATCTATCGCGAAATGTGCCCAACACCACACCGGAACACGGCGAAGGAGGAGGGGGTGTTCGATTTTTTGATTCATTGAGTTTCCGCACACAGCACACTTTTGCGGGTTCTGCTGAGTCGGAGCGTAGAACATTGTGCGAAGAAACCCGACGGATTAGAACGCCTTGTCTCGGCAGCTTTATGCTGTGCGAGGGTGGGCCTAATTCTTTGTCGTTTCTCTTGGTGACACGCTTTAGACGACGACATAATGACGACGATGAAGACGACGCGACACACGACGGATTTGATGACAATATCCGGAAGATGATTTTATTTTCGGTTTTCTGGGTGATATTTTGTGGTCGGTAGAGGGGAATGACAGGCTAACGGATCAGGAACGTCCCAATTTGTCACCGGGGATAAATGATTGCGGTCTTTTCTTCGGTTTGTTTCAAATTGAAAATCAGAGCAAAAATGCGTTGTAATGATCTTACATGAAAAACAGCAGCTTGATGTGATTTTGATTTTGCGGGTGTGTCTAATGGAATCGCAATTACTACATTGAAACTGAAGTTCCAGAATATGCGACTATTCCACCATCCGAAGCATTTCCCACGAATGTCCCATCAACGTTGAAAGCAATTGCCATCCTACTAGACAACCTGAAACAACGCGTTACTGTTTAGCTACAATTCACTGAAACCATTCTGATAAAACCATAACCAAAAGTATCCACAATATTGAATCCATCCATTTCCAAAATTCTAGATTCATCAAATCCCAACATTCTAAATGCATTGAAGCAAACCCATTCGGATCGGCCCGATCTAATCCCGGGGACCCCGTAATTGAAAATTGTTTTTGTTATCGTCGGACGGATTCGTCGGTGGCGGCTCGCTCCGTTCCGGAAAACTCCGATACATCATCAATGGAAAATGCATTTTCCTAAACTCAAACCAATATCTGCCAACAATCAACATTGCCCGGGGGGAGATGATTGCGAGAATCAACAATCCATTTCCCACATCCCAGGCCGAAAGCTCCGAACTCGGACGACCAGGACGGAACCGGTAGGACTCGTATCGAATCCAGCTGCCTCGGGCCGACGGTCGGTCGTTCGTTTTGGGAAGGATTTTACCTTTCCATGGAGGGTTCGATGCTAGCTCACGGTGCTCCCCAGACCGTTGTTATCAGAAAAAAATCTTCATCAAATATATAACCACTGTCGTCTGGACAAAAATTTGAAAAAAAAAATCGTGTGACGAGTTTTAAAATTACGCCCGTTTTATGGTATAAGTCCAAAAGTTCTATGGAAATCAGAAATATTGAACGGGATATTATTAACCGTGATTATCAGAAGAAATATCCAGACATCCATTTTTGACAAAATCCAAAATCAAAATTAAATTGTAAGCATCATCGAGTTTATGGCTTTCGTAGTTTGAACAACAGCTCATCTTCACGCTGATCATATCTCGAAGACCCATCTTCATCAAATTCTGTGAAACACTTTGTTCTATTAAGGTTCCCATATGGCGCTGTTTTAAAGCGGAATGGTCATGTGTGGGAAATCATTCACGTAATCTTTACTGGATTTTGAACATTTTTTCTCATACAATCACACTGAGTGATCAGCCCACTCAAGTCTGCCGGATTTGGTATAGATTGTCTGCACAACACACAAGCATTTCCATTCAAAAGATAGGGATGCTATCCAATCCAGACATATCCTGATGTTACGATTTTGTTAGTTTGTGATGGTAAGCCAACTGCATTATAGGCATAAATGTTCCGAAAACTGTATCACAAACCTTTTTCTTTTGGTTATGATTTCATCTGATGTGCTGATCTCGGATTGGCCGTTTTAAAACAGCTATTTTAGGAGTCTCTGTTTGACTACAAGCATACCAGTGCAACCCCGACAATATCGACATCAATCCTCTGGAAATTATGTAAACAGTTTAATTATGTTCTCTAAGACTTACGACATATGCTGAACGAGTTACCTGAGAGGTCATGGTTCTTCTTAACCCTTTGGGGCCGCACACTGTAGCCGTCGCTGAAAAAACGTGATCGAAATTGTTTTGACCTTGAAAACATGATTTTAGTACTATAGTGTCTTCGGGAAAGTTTTTCCATAAAATAATCGCTATTTTATGAAAGTGTCAGTTTGGTGATTAATCCACCTATAAGTGAGAACGAAATTTTATTTTTCGTATTTATGAATTTAAAAATAAACTTTATTCGGGAAAGTTGTAGGTAATATTAGAAAAAACAACTTTGCTGAAGACACCGTATGCATTTTTTTTTGATTTTCATGTACATTTGTGGAGTTTTTTGTGGAACACCCCTAAAAATCACTTTTTTCATCATAACTTGGTTGGATGATTTTGTACAATTTTCAATTGTTCTAGTGTTATTTGTAACTTGCAAAAACGCATAACTTTCTCCAAAAGAGCATATTTTTATCTCTCATACTTTTCGAGTTATTGAAGGTTTTATATAAAATTTTGCACCTTTTTGACACTAAAAATCATTTGGACGCGCACATTTCCGCAGTCTGAGACATGTTCATCCAATGGTTTGAAACTAATACTATGAAATGCAGAGAAAGCCGCTTTTAGCCTGCTTTAGCCTGACGGTCAAAAGAAAGTTTGAAAAAATGTTTACTTACATGCAGATATAATTTACACTTATTCACTACACCCTATATTGGCTTAACTTGAATATTTGGCATCACTGTATCGAATTTTATGCAATAAAGTCAACAATATAATCAATCAACAAAAGGTCGGAATAATCTATTCAGACAAGTTTATCACAGACAAACAGACAACATATCCAACACACTTTTCGTCGTTCACCTTTCCAACGTTAGCTATTTATTTTGTGCAGAAAAACACTTATTGCTATTTTTTTCTGCAGGAAGTCTCAGTCCTTTCTTGAGAATTTTTCGGAGCTCGCAGCAAAAACTAAAATGTATAATATAACTATAAAACATTTATTTTTTCCTTTAAAATTCATATGCAATCCATAAATCAGTAAATATTAATGTTTAAGATTATCATCATTATTTTTAGCTCCGCTATCACTGGTTTATTCGTTATCTTTTTTAACCAAAAGATTTTCCCATCCTGAAAAGGAAACACTTTTTTCTCGGGAATGCTCTAATAGATGTAATCACAGGATTTGATGTCGCCAACAAACAGTGTAATAATTCTTAGTCAGTATCAATTCTGCAGATCCTCCCTGCAATTCTTAGTATCCTTGTTACATCCTCTTGAGCCTCTTTGGTCAACTGTCCAATAGAGACCAAGAAAGAAATTACCTCACTAGTATTAAAGGGACGAATGACCTTCGGGTTAAAGTCCCTCTCAAACAACAACAACAACAACAATTACCTCACATCCTCGTATAAGGATTCAGTGTACAAAGCGTTGAGCAAATTTCTCCATAGCATCGATGTTACTGAATCGATTCACATTTGAACTGTCGAATCTATTTATCGATTTAATCGAATCCTTTGCATCTATATATTTGAATTGAAATTTATGAAGTTTGGGATGGGATCAAATGAATTAGCAGTCGACACCAACATCTTTCAATAAGATCAGTTTTCATATTCGATACAACAAATTCACTAATTAAAAATTTGGTTTCTCTCCCATCAATTCATTAAGAAACATTTATCGATTTCTACAAAATAAATCGAATCAAAAACTCGAATTAAAAAAATCAATTCATTCGATTCTAGATGCTCCAAACATCGATTCAAAATATCGATTAATCGTAATGACAACTTAAATATTCGAAATATCAATTTAAACTCAGCCAAAGCTAGTACGGATGCTGATATTAGGTGCCACTCATATAAACCAAGAAGCAATTAAACAGTTTGAAATGCATACTTACCGATTTTCTCGCATTAAAACATATTTACACAATTATGAAGAAACAATCCACAATCGCCTTCGTGTACTGCCGTTCTACGCATATTTGGCTCGCAGCTCATAAGGTTTACATAGAAAATGGGACAAGTAGGTGTAGATGAGCAGTGTAAGCAGGTTGTAATTTATTAATGGTCCCTTTTATACATGGGTTCGATCACCACAAATGAACAAATTCAACAAAATGTTATCATAGAAAAATGTATGAACAAATTTTGTTACATGATCTTTAATATGATCATCTTAAGATTTCAGTAATTCCGCTGTTTTATTTTGTATGATGCCGATAAATAACCTTCGCCAATCGTATCATCAATCAAGCGGTTCTGGTGATGGCAAATCACATGACACTATAACTATTACTAATATTCTAAAATATTTCAACAAATGTATATTTTTTCATTCTCCACAAATTATCAACTATTTATTGTAAAATGCATAAATGTTATAATTTTGAATGAAACTAAAATATAGGGATTTCTTATGAACAAACGAAAACTATTACATTTTTTATTGGTTTAGTGGGAAAAAATTTCATTATCGGTATTTTACTAGTACTACCGATGAATCTATGACAAAAGGTCGAAATACAAAAGGTCGAAAGGACAAAAGGTCGAAAGGACAAAAGGTCGAAGAACAAAAAAGAAGGGACAAAAGGTCGAAAATCTTTTTTCAAAGAAGGAAAAATTTCTCACCATGCAAATCAGTTTCGACCTTTTGTCCTTTCGACTTTTTGTCTTTCGACCTTTTGTCCTTTCGCCGTTTTGTCTTTCGACCTTTTGTCCATGAACCCTACCGATTCTGATCGATGTAGTGCCGTTGAATCGGTATTCAGCAAAAGTAGTCGGAGCCGGAATCCCTAATTGACCACCTACTTCATAAATGAAACTAACGTTAGAAAAGTGAACGATGAAAAGAGTGTATGATATTTAGTCTGTTTGTCTGTGGTAAACCTGTCTGAACAGATTATTCCGATCTGTTGTTGATTGATGTCATTGTTGATTTGATTGCATAAAATTCGATATAGTGATGCCAGATATTCAAGTTAAGGCAATATAGGGGGTAGTGAATAAGTGTAAATTATATCTGCATGTAAGTAAACATTTTTTCAGACTTTCTTTTGACCGTCAGGCTAAAGCAGGCTAAAAACGGCTTTCTCTGCATTTCATAGTATTAGTTTCAAACCATTGGATGAACATGTTTCAGACTGCGGAAATGTGCGCGTTCAAATGATTTTTAGTGTCAAAAAGGTGCAAAATTTTATTTAAAACCTTCAATAACTCGAAAAGTATGAGAGATAAAAATATGCTCTTTTGGAGAAAGTTATGCGTTTTTGCAAGTAACAAATAACACTAGAACAATTGAAAATTGTACAAAATCATCCAACCAAGTTATGATGAAAAAAGTTATTTTTAGGGGTGTTCCACAAAAAACTCCACAAATGTACATGAAAATCAAAAAATATGCATACGGTGTCTTCAGCAAAGTTGTTTCTTCTAATATTACCTACAACTTTCCCGAATAAAGTTTATTTTTAAATTCATAAATACGAAACATAACATTTCGTTCTCACTTATAGGTGGATTAATCACCAAACTGACACTTTCATAAAATAGCGATTATTTTATGGAAAAACTTTCCCGAAGACACTATAGTACTAAAATCATGTTTTCAAGGTCAAAACAATTTCGATCACGTTTTTTCAGCGACGGCTACAGTGTGGGCCGGCGCGGTTATATATGACCGCAGTACAAAAAAGGCTGTAAAAAAAGAACCAATGAACAAATGTATATACTGTCTTCGGCAAAGTTGTCCCAAATATACTCTTTTATCAGAGAAAAATATGAAGTATATGCCTTTATGACCTAATTGACAACCTAGAACATCCTGAACATCCTGAAGTTTGGAAAATTTAACTATAAGTACATACGAAGCGTGAAATGCTGTTTGTGAACAGAAATGATGTTCAGGCTAGATAATACTGAATTACTCTTTAAACGAAAACACTATTTCACTTGCTTTGCTATGTCCTGGGATGTTCTAGGACGTCCAAACTGTCCTGAAGCACACTCTTTGAAATCTACAACCGTAACAGTAATTGTTTGGGTTAAAAACAATAACATTACAAATTCAAATAGAATCTACCAACCTCTGAGAATCTCAAGAGCTATTTCAAGGAACGTTTGGGATATTCCAGGCCCTTCAAATTACCCTGGAGTTCAGAACTTCAGGTCTACACTTGTTCCAGTAGTTATTCTCGCTAAACTGAGTGAAGTTATATAATCTACAATGTTTACTGAACTTTGTCATGGATCAAAAGGCTACTTCAAGAAACGTTTGAGGTATTCCAAGCCCTCCAAATTACCCTGGAAATCTGAATTTCATGTCTACATTTATTCCAGTAGTATTTCTTGCTAAACTGGGTGAAGTTATATAATCTACCATGTTCACTGAACTTTCGCACGTATCAATAGGATGTTTCAAAGAACGTTTGGAGTATTCCGGGCCCTCCAAATTACCCTGGAGTTCTGAACTTCAGGGCTACACTTATTCCAGAAATTTATCTCGCTAAACTGAGTGAATTTATATAATCTTTCCTGTTCACTAAACCTTCTCATGCATCAAAAGGCTGTTTCAAGGAACGTTTGGGATATTATAGGTGCTCCAAATTACCCTGGAGTTCAGAACTTCAGGTCTACACTTATTCCAGTATTTTTTCTTGCTAAACTGAGTAAAGATATATAACTTACCAAGTTTACTGAACCTTGTCACGGATCAATTGGCTAATTCAAGGAACGTTTGGGGTATTCTAGGCCCTCCAAATTACCCTAGTGTTCGTACCTTCAGGTTTACATTTGTTTCAGTAATTTATCTCACTAAACTGAGTGAAGTTATATAATCTAACATGCTCACTAAACCATCTCATGGATCAATAAGCTCTCTCAAGGAACGTTTGGGATATTCCAGGCCCTCCAAATTACCCTGGAGTTCAGAACTTCAGGTCTGCACTTTTTCATCTCGCTAAACTGAATGAAGTTATAAAATCTAACATGTTCACTGAATCTTCTCACGGATCAGTTAGCTGTTTCAAGGAACGTTTGGAGTATTCCGAGCCACCCAGATTACCCCGGAGTTCAGAAATTCAGATCTACGATGGTTCTAGTAATTTTTCTTACTAAACGATGAAGTTATTTAATGTTCACTGAGCTTTCTCACGAATCAAAAAGATATTTCAAGGAACGTTTGGAGTATTCCAGGCCCTCCAAATTACCCTGGAGTTCAGAACTACAGGTCTTCCCTTGTTCCAGTAATTGTTCTTTCTAAACTGAGTGAAGTTATATAATCTACTATGTTGACTGAACCTTCTCATGGATCAATATGCTGTTTCAAGGAACGATTGAGGTATTGCAGATCCTTTAAAATTTACCCAGGACTCCAGAACTTCTGGTCTACTATTTTTCCAGTAATATTTCCATCTAAACTGAGTGAAGTTATATAATCTACCATGTTTACTGAACCTTCTCACAGACCAAATGGCTATTTCAAGGAACGTTGGTGATATTCCAGGCCCTCCAATTAACCCTGGAGTTCAGAACTTCAGGTCTACCCTTGTTCCAGTAACTTTTCTCGCTAAAATGATCATAGTTTTCCCTTTGGGGCCGGCACGGTCATTTATGACCGCAGTCGGAAAATGGCTGCATAAAAAGAACCAATGAATAAAATTTACTGTCTTCGGAAAAGTCCTTGCAAATATACTTCCCTGTCAGGGAAAAATTTTAGGTGTATGCCTTAATGTCCTACTTGGCAAGCTAGAACATCCTGAACATGCAGAAGTCTGACAAATAGAATAATTAGTATAAAAGTAGCTTAAAATGCCTTTTGTAAATACAATTGATGTTCGTACTCGGTAATACATACCTATTATGTCAAGAAAAACGCTGCTTCACATGCCTTTTTATGTCATGGCAAAGAGTTTACCAAGTGCCTAACTGACAATAAGGCAATCCATGAGACAGCTGTGATCAGCTAAATTTTTTTGTTTACCATGAATTTTTGACAATCATTGCTTGGGGAACAAAGGAGATTGGTAAGCACTGATGACGCTTAACGAAATTTCGGTAAGTTTAGTGTTCACTGTGCTTCACTTTGAGCTGTCAACCCAATCGCGAAGTGTCCTCATCTTCTTCTTTCTGGCGTTACGTCCCAACTGGGACAAAGCCTGCCTCTCAGATTAGCGTTCTTATGAGCACTTCCACAGTTTTTAACTGAGAGCTTTCTTTGCCGATTGACCATTTTTGCATGTGTATATCGTGTGGCAGGTACGAAGATACTCTATGCCTAGGGAATTGAGAAAATTTCCTTTACGAAAAGATCCTCGACCAGTGATAGCTACGGCTATCTGGGCCCCGTGTCCTCATGGATAGTTTTATAGTCCACACTGCCATCTGTTGCAAGAACCGCGCGAAGCATTGTCTGCCATGATGGATTTTTAGTTGACGTTTGCCTAACACGCACACTACTACACGAATTGCCTGTAAGTTTTGTTCGCATCATTCAGCAACGTGTACCCTATCAAAAGTCAAAGCGGTCGAACACTAGCGCCTCTGGTGGAACGATCGCGTCGGTCAAATGAAATTCAAATTCATCGTTAAACGCATGTACCATGAGCTTCTCAAGAGTGTTACGTCTGTTTGTCTGTGACAGTACAGTAGTGACGCCTCTACACGAATAGTCGTGTTGCACGATTGCAAAAAAGAAGTAGAGCTCGAGATTTGTATGACGATTACCGAATCTTTTCGTTAAGGAAAGAGTCTTGACTTCCTTGGGCACAGAGTATGGGCGCATGCCTGCCACACGATATATCCATGCAAAAAGGTCATTAGCTGAGAAAGATCTCAGGTAGTAAATGTGGAAGTGCTAAACTAACACTAAGCTGAGAAGCCAGCTTCCTCCCAGTGGGAACGCATTTAGACTCTACTGACGTTTTCACAAATTGTTCTCAAACAAAAGGTGAAAAGCAGTGGGTTGAAAATAGTATATTTTTACGTGACATAATTTATGGATGCTTCCCAATAGATGTCGCTAATTATGACTGGAAACTTTGTCGAATACACCATGTTTCGGAAGTGCTTCGTTTCGTGGTTATTAATTTATTACCACTAAATCCTGACTCTCATCGCGTTGTAGATCTTATGTACTGAACATCCCGACAAGTTAGATAATCTAGAACATTCGAAATGATCTGATAATATTTGCTGAACACTCAGAAGGTTCAGAATATACGGTAGATTACAGTTCATCACCTTGTATGATGAACAAGGTTGTTATTACAAGCATAGACTTCAAGTTATGAACTCAAGAGCAGTTTGGAAGACCTAGCACCTCCCAAAAAAATATTTGTCATCATTTCTTGTTATGTTTAGCATTTTGAGCACCAACACTATTGAAAGGCGTTCAAAAAACTGTATAATAGTTCTTGGAAAAAATCAGGCCCCAAAGGGTTAAACAGAGATCTGCTATGAATATGGAAATATTCCTCTATGGTCCATAAACAATTTGGTCATTTTTTCCTGACTTTTCAGACCGCTCCCCCTCCTGGCTTCTTGAAATTGATCCTGAAATACTTGAAGCATTTCGCTCACAGCGTTTTCACTCATTTGTTCAAGATTTACTTAAATGTTCCCAAAATTTGTTCCTTTGGCGTTGGCTGAGACTTTCGTAACTCTGAGATACTTTCTGAATCATTAGTGACTTCAAGCTGGAAATTTAGGGAAATTGGGACTGCGATAAGGAAAAGGTCTTGTATTATTTCTGAAATATTGGTGAACATTTATGACTTCGAAAAGATTATCAAACAAAATGAAACCGTTGTAGGACTAAAATAAAATTCTGAAATTGTTTCACAACTGTTAGTAAATATGTGAAAATGCTTAACCATGATATAAGAATATACGCTACTCAATATAAAAACTGTTTGATATGAAAAACCTAGGTATGCATAATTCATTAACAATTGAAGGTGGCTGAGGACGTTTGTAACTTATGCACATTTTGAGATTATATGACTATAAATGATGAAAAATGCATTCACCCAATGGGATTTTTTTTTTCAACGTTAGGTGACGAGAGACGGTTGACTTCGTATGTTTATTATATAATGTAAAATGTGTCTGTCTGTGTGTAATTATGTATTATATTTTAGTTATCCGTTGAAAAAGGTTCAATTCAAGGGACCAAAATGCCGGGCTGAGCCGAACCAACCGTTTCAATTTATAAGACTGAGAGAGCCATAAAATTACAACAATCCTCCCAGTCGCAACATCATCACTATTTAAAAATACCTATGAAAAAATACACATTTTTTCAATGATTCATCCACCATTAGTGTAGTGGAAATGTTTCGAGATTTACTCACTTTTTTCATAATCTTCTCTGAAAACAACGCTGAATTGTAGTGGAAGGGGTTTTGAAAGTTTTTTGAAAGTAAAGTAGCACTTTATTTTACAGTAAGCTACCAATGAAAGAATTCTTTTCAGAAGTTATATGATAAATCTTTGTGTAATATTGGTGATACGACTCCAAGAACTATTTATATATTCCTACGTTTATGGTTGGTTGGTTTGACTTTATTAACGAGATTTTTAGCCCTGGGCTAGTTCATCTCGGGACCAACGGCTTTACTTCCCTTCCGAAGGAAGTCGTCACTATAACTTTTTACGTCATAAGTGACTATGTCGGGGATGGGATTCGATCCCAGGTCCTCGGCGTGAGAGGCGAGTGTTCTAACCACTACACCAGGTCCGTCCCCACCTACGTTTATGAGGTTATTAAAAAACTTCAATATTCTTCTAAGGATCTTCGGGAATTGATGATAACCGAAACCGGACAGTTGGCATTATAGCGAAAATTCTAAAATTGTCAATGGTTATTTGTGAATGCTTAGGACTTTTGATATGGAGGCTGAATGGAGGCAGATAACCGTGCAACGTTTAATGTGAAAACTGATTGACTTTTCTCATTGAAACAGAACGAGAGCAGCTAAATTATCGTTAGGCGTTTCGACCTACTACTCTTCGGTCATCTTTAGACATAACGAGCTGGCTTTGGTTTTCTCCTTTCGTCAGGCAACTTTATTTTACCTGACAGAAAGATTACGGTAGACCCAGCTCGATACGTCAAAAACTGACTGAAGAGTAGTAGGTCGAAACGCGTAACGATAATAAAGCTGCTATCGTCCTTTTTTACTGAGAAAAGCCAATAAGTTTTCATATCAAAGTGAGACTGTTGAGGAATATGAGAAATTTCTATATTAATAATCAGTAAATTATGTTTGGTTAGAATGTTTTGAAAATATTTGAATAAAATGGACTGAAAGAGGATTATATTCAACCTAAAACACTATTTTGCCCCAAAACAGCACTATCTCAAATCGGCTGGGTGACAAAACGCTGAAAGGCGAAACGCTGAATTCCAAGACGTCGAATGCCGAAACGTCAAAGGAACAAAATGTCATAAGGAGCTTACTAGAGGAAACGAAAATTTCTTGAAAGAATGATTCTCTTCGGAAAGAATAAATAATTCAACGTTTTATCCATTTGACGTAAATTTGAGTAAACTTCACAAGCACAGCTTGCAATCGATTGAAATGAAACTATATAGCGAAATTTTCAGTTCATTTAAAATTTATGCCAGGTTATGGAATAATAATACAAAATAGGCTCCGTCATGTATCGCAGTACTTGAGTCCAATAAAGGGCAGGTAAATGTGAAACACTTTTGCGGCACATACTTGCAGTTTATGAGTCAAAACATTTGAACATTATAAATGCTATTGGGATGCCTCATTATTCTATTTAAAGTTCATCCAGTAATTACGCCCCTTGCGTAACGCAAAATGTTTTCGATCTTCCCATTCAAAACTACGCCCAGAATAATTTAACAAACCGACTTAAAGCCGATTTTTGATAGTATATTTTTTGGTAAACACGACCAATGAAAATCCGTTCTCATATCTCCGATATGCTTTGGCATTGTGGACTTATATTTCACCCAAACATGCAGTTTAGAGCTTGAGCTTGATTGGCCACCCCTGGCTGCCCTGGCTGCCAGATTAGCTTTACACAAGAAGCTAACCAGATGACTACTTGGGACCAACAACAACAACAGACACCTTCAGTTATGGCGCCTGCCACGTCAGAATGCTGACCAATAAGGGGAGGAGAGAAGAATTTATGTTGTATTTAAAACTGGCCCACAGTAGACCGGATATACCCCTGCATCGACGCCTGTATCTTGCGCGAAGTTAGCGGTAAAGGTAATTTTATAGAGGCTTCCTTTTGGTTAGCAAGCTGCCTCTTTATCAGGCGTAAGGAAACGCGTGCCATAATGATTGAAGAAAAGAAGCGTAGGGAAACGGTTTATTGTCCGTCTCTGATTCTAGTGATTGCTATCAGTGCTGTAAACATTCGACACTTTGAGCGACGTTCGTTTCGTTGCCATGGTCAGCAGTTACAGCAAGAGCGGTAGAATGAACGTCGACAAACACAAAAAAGTGTCAATTGAATGTCGTCTGATACGAGCAAATTTGCATAAATCATAAGTTTTGCATAGAATTTAGACATCGGATCATAAAAAACATGGATAATTTGATCTTGTCTGTTATGTCGAAAGGGACACACATACAGTGAAAGCAGAACAGAAACAAACAACACCATAACGCTTCCTAACATAGCTATCGTGGTTGGTGGCATTCAATTGACATTTTTCTTTTCGACATTCGTTTGATCGCTCGTTTTGGGAATGTTTGAGCGAAACGCTGCCGAATATCAGCGAAAACGTGTCGACTACCGTGATTGCTTATAACACTGATTGCTATAAACGATGATAAATTAAGAGTGGAAGATAAAATCGAATTGAAGGCACAACTACAAGAAAACAAACGGGTCTGGGATTGAACCCATGACCTTCCGCTTATAAATCAGAAATGGTAGCCATTAAACCACCTACCTCGCTGCCCAATCATGCAGTTTACTCATAAAAACGTGAGCACAAATTTGATGGATTCTTTTTGTCTGATAATAACTTTCTCGAGAGCACCGTGATCCAGGTGCTGGTCGGTTGCTGCTGTTGCTTGGATTCCGTCTGCACCTCGAATGGATATCCAAAAACGAGGCACACACTGATAGGAAAAATAAACACCCGGTCGGAGTGTTTTCGACCACCCCACCCTCCTTTCAAAAATGGCATCAGCAAGCAACCAGAAGAGTGAGAGACAAGCCGGAATTCCATTTGTGCACACCTAAGCTATTTTTCCTGCACTTGAGCACTCCTCGGCGAAAATCGTTCCGGTTTCGTTCACCTTTTTTTCTCCTGCACTCAGGGAGAAGGGAACACTACTACTGATGGAATCCGGACCGAGCAGACCAGACATGGGAGCGTAGGAGTTCCCAATCTGGCGGTTAGAATGGCTTAAGGATGATACGGTCAACTCTTCATAATCCGATATTGAAGCAACACTAGATAATTGCTGAAAAAACTCATAAATACAACAATCTTCTTCTCCTCCTCCTTAGCATTACGTCCTCACTGGGATAAAGCCTGCTTCTCAGTTTTGATGAGCACTTCAACAGTTATTAACTGAGAGCTTTCTTTGCCAAAATTGTCTAGATCAATGGGATTTGAACTGATCATCCTCATTGTAATGCTGCAGCCATTTGGGCCCCAAATGGGCTATGGACCGTTATTTCAGATTAGGCAACCCCTGCACTCCCCGTGTGTCGTGCTGGGCAAGCACACATGTGTTTTTCCGGGAGCTCATTCAGGATGAAAGCAAATAGACTTTGTGTTTAGTCAAACCAGCCATCCATCGCTCGCTAGCTCGCTCGTTCACTTTCCTAGAGAAGCATCAGCTCACACTGCCGCCGACGGGAAACTCCACCGATGCTGGCTGGCTGCGGGGCGATTCCATGCATAACTGCTACTAAAGTATGCACCGAGTGAGCGAGATCCCGGCAGGAGGACTTGGGCGAAAAAATACCTGCACTTGTTGGGGCCATAGGGGGGAAAAATTGGAAACAACAACCACGCCGTCATCATACACTACACTCGGCGAAATCAAAACAGCACTATGTTGTTATTCTGATGTTTTTTTTTCAAAAATTGAAAAACTTTATACATTTGACTTTCACTTAGCTTTCCAGAAGCTTCTGAAAGACCTTCTCAGAAACTTCTAAGAGCGCTTTCCAAAAGCATTTTATTGAGCTTCTCAGAAGCTTCTGAAAGAGCTTCCCAGAAACCTGTGAATGAGCTACCCAGAAGCTTCTAAAAGTGCTTCCCAGAAGTTTCTGAAAGAGCTTCCAATAAGCTCCTGAAAGAGCTTCTCAGAAGCTTAAGAAAGGACTTTCCAGTAGCTTCTAAAAGTGCTTCTCATAAGCTTCTGAAACAGCTTCCCAAAAGCTTCTGAAAGAGCTTCCCAGAAGCTTCTGGAAGAGCTTCCCAGAAGCTTCTGGAAGAGCTTCCCAGACGTTTCTGAGAGAATTTCCCAGAAGCTTCTGAAAGAGCTTCCCCGAAGCGTCTGAAAGAGATTCCCAGAAGCTTCTGAAAGAGCTTCCCAGAAGCTGTTGAAACAGCGTCCCAGGAGTTTCAGGAAGAACTTTCCAGAAGCTTCTTGAAGAAATTTCCAGAAACTTCTAGGAGAATTTTCCAGAAGCTTCTGAAAGAGCTTCCCAGAAGCTTCTGAAAGAGCTTCCCAGAAGCTTCTGAAAGAGCTTCCCAGAAGCTTCTGAAAGAGCTTTCCAGAAGCTTCTGAAAGAGCTTCCCAGAAGCTTCTGAAAGAGCTTCACAGAAGCTTCTGAATGAGCTTTCCAGAAGTTTCTGAAAGAGCTTCCCAGAAGCTTCTGAAAGAGTTTCCTAGTAGCTCCTGAAAGAGCTTCCCAGAAGTTTTTGAAAGAGCTTCCCAGAAGCTGCTGAAGGGGGTTTCCAGAGCTTCCCAGAAGCTTCTGAAAGAGCTTCCCAGAAGCTTCTGAATGAGCTTCCCAGAAGCTTCTGAATGAGCTTTCCAGAAGCTTCTGAAAGAGCTTCCCAGAAGCTTCTGAAAGAGCTTCCCAGAAGCTTCTGAAAGAGTTTCCTAGTAGCTCCTGAAAGAGCTTCCCAGAAGTTTTTGAAAGAGCTTCCCAGAAGCTGCTGAAGGGGGTTTCCAGAGCTTCCCAGAAGCTTCTGAAAGAGCTTCCCAGAAGCTTCTGAATGAGCTTCCCAGAAGCTTCTGAATGAGCTTTCCAGAAGCTTCTGAAAGAGCTTCCCAGAAGCTTCTGAAAGAGCTTCACAGAAGCTTCTGAATGAGCTTTCCAGAAGTTTCTGAAAGAGCTTCCCAGAAGCTTCTGAAAGAGTTTCCTAGTAGCTCCTGAAAGAGCTTCCCAGAAGTTTTTGAAAGAGCTTTCCAGAAGCTGCTGAAGGGGGTTTCCAGAGCTTCCCAGAAGCTTCTGAAAGAGCTTCCCAGAAGCTTCTGAATGAGCTTCCCAGAAGCTTCTGAATGAGCTTCCCAGCAGCTTCTGGAAGAGCTTCCCAGAGGCTTCTGAAAGAGATTTCCAGAAGCTTCTGAAAGAGCTTCCCAGCAGCTTCTGAAAGAGCTTCCCAGAATCTTCTGAAAGAGCTTCCCAGAAGCTTCTGAAAGAGATTTCCAGAAGCTTCTGAAAGAGCTTCCCAGCAGCTTCTGAAAGAGCTTCCCAGAAGCTTCTGAAAGAGCTTCCCAGAAGCTTCTGAATGAGCTTTCCAGAAGTTTCTGAAAGAGCTTCCCAGAAGCTTCTGAAAGAGTTTCCTAGTAGCTCCTGAAAGAGCTTCCCAGAAGTTTTTGAAAGAGCTTCCCAGAAGCTGCTGAAGGGGGTTTCCAGAGCTTCCCAGAAGCTTCTGAAAGAGCTTCCCAGAAGCTTCTGAATGAGCTTCCCAGAAGCTTCTGGAAGAGCTTCCCAGAGGCTTCTGAAAGAGCTTCCCAGAAGCTTCTGAAAGAGATTTCCAGAAGCTTCTGAAAGAGCTTCCCAGCAGCTTCTGAAAGAGCTTCCCAGAAGCTTCTGAAAGAGCTTCCCAGAAGCTTCTGAAAGAGCTTCCCAGAAGCTTCTGAATGAGCTTTCCAGAAGTTTCTGAAAGAGCTTCCCAGAAGCTTCTGAAAGAGTTTCCTAGTAGCTCCTGAAAGAGCTTCCCAGAAGTTTTTGAAAGAGCTTCCCAGGAGCTTCTGACTGAGCCTACCAGAAGCTTCTAAAAAAGCTTCCCAGAAGCTTTTAAAAAAGCTTTCCAGAGGCTTCTGAAAGAGCTTCCCATAACTTCCCCGTAATTTATGAAAGAGCTTCCCAGAAGCTTCTGAAAAAGCTTCTCTGAAGCTTATGAAAAGGGCTTCCCAGTAGCTTTTCTGCAATGCCTGTGTGATCATCATAGTCACATGTCGAATAGCTTTACGTAGTACTAGTATATTCCGTTTTTATCACGTTCCGATTTTGTCACGCTCCGATTTTGTCACGTACCGATTTCGTCAACACACGTCGTTTTTATCAACACACAAAAATTGATTTAAGGCACCGCGGGGCAAGTGGGAATGAAATAAACGATAGTTCAAACAAATTGATCAATAAAATTTTCAAATGTCAATATTTTTCAAATCCAACAACACAATCACGTTTTGGCAACATATTTGCTGGTGTGTGCATGAAACTAATCGAATAATTTCGAAATTGTGAAAACCTTGGAAGAAAATTTTAGAATGAGCCAATGAACGCAGTTACCTCGCTAAGCGAGGCAAGTGGGACACATCCAGTTTCATGCGTCAATCCACATCAGTAAGTCAACCATTATAATAACAGGATTGATAAGTCATAGATTTTTAATTTTAAGTACATATTTGATGTACATAAGGGATCAACCATAAAATACGTTACGTTTTAGGAAGAAACCTTTTATTTAATAGTATGTCACCTCACATTTAATATTATCTGAAAATTCCTCAATAAAAGCGTAAAAAGGAATCAAGCATGTTCAAAATATCTCATTTATAAGTTGTTAATTAAAATGTAGCACATAAACAATCAATAATTGACGAAATTATAAATATGTTTTGTTATTATTTATATGCATGGCAGAAAACCACCTTATGGGATGGAATTGTTTTCCATCACTACTTAATTTGGTAGAAATAACAAATAAAGTTCAAATAACATAGAAAAGTAATCGTTTTCATGATGCATTTCAAATTTCGGCTGTGTGTTTGTTCAATTTTGAAGTCGTATTTCAAAAATAAAAAAATAATTAAAAATAAAGAATAATAACACTTTTCTTCTCCTTCTTATGCAATTACGTAATTTGAGGTTGATCTTTTTTGATAAAAATCATTTGTTTGAATGTTTTCGTGCTACTCTCTAGCAAAATGTATGAAACGTGTACGAAAAGTTTTGATTCTGGGTTTTGTTTTGATAGGTCCCACTTACTCCAGGTACAAATATATTTTGGGGTAAGATAGACCATCGAAAATTTCATATGAAATGAAAACAAAATACTGGTTTATCGTTAGCAGCTTATAATAAAACTTACTGATGGAAATTCGATTTAAAATACATCTATTTTTTGCGAGTCAATGCAAGACGTGAAACGTGTCACAATTTGTCATGCAAGTTGAAAATGGCGCTGAACTGACAACTGTTACATGAACCACATAATAATAAAAATAACAATATGTTTAGTACTAAATACATTCCTTGTCATTGTATCTTCAACTTACTAGAAGAATACCCCCATGAAAAACTTTTCCTAGTTGAGCTATGACGAAACGCCCCACTTACCCCGGATTCTCACTTGCCCCGGGGTACCTTATTTTAATTTTCAAGATGTTTAGAATATAAACTTAATACTTATTTTGAAACAATTGAATGCTTTTTGATAGCCTCAGAGTTGCATTTTCAACATTATGTTAATATTTAGCATCTACGATACATGGTAGGTGTCAAGAAATATACGATTCAATAAGGTTTGACCCCTTCTTATGCACTAATCGATTGGAGTTTTCAAACTTAGCATGATCTGTTGGATAAGATTGACCCATCCATCAACAATCGAGAGTTGCTCTGGCCACGTCCTAACAATAACTGAAATTTGTGATTAGCTGAATACGTATTTAAGAGATTTGCAGAGACCTTGCCCTTTTCTTATATAACATGGCATAAAAGAATATTCTATGTAAATTCGGTGGACATATATACCCTCCTCCCTCTTTGGTTTGATTTTTTGTATGAAAATAAAAAATATTTTGTATGGCACATCTCAAATCCCCCAGCTTCCCCCAATAATCGCTTACATGATTAATGGACGATCCCATATATGTTCAGTTCTTTTTGATAAGGGATGCACTTGGGAATGAACTCAAGAAGGCAAGGCAACGGCAAGAGACATGATCGGGTTTATTTTATTTTTGATAAGACTGTCGACCTTGTCATATTTTGGACATTATCTTCTATCTCTCAAACTCGAAAGCAGTGCACAAATTATAACAAACAGCAATTGATTAGATCCTGTTCCAAGGGGTAGGGTACGAGGTCCTTTCTTAGCCGAGTGGAATGGAAATTTCCTTGACTTCCCTGGGCATAGAGTATCATCGTACTTGCCTCACGATATACACCGCAAATGCACATGCAAATATGGCAGCTTTGGCAAAGAAAGCTCTCAGTTAATAACTGTGGAAGTGCTCATAAGAACACTCATAAGAAGCTGAGAAGCATGCTATGTCCCAGATAAGACGTAATGTCAAGAAGAAGAAGAAGAAGAAGAAGAAGAAGAAGAAGAAGAAGAAGAAGAAGAAGAAGAAGAAGAAGAAGAAGAAGAAGAAGAAGAAGAAGAATAAGGAGAAGATGGGAAGAGGTCCAGCAAAACTAAGCAATCTGTAGAAGATTTTGTTGCCATCCCAAATTTGCTGAAATATTGATCTTTGAGCAGACATGAACCCCTTCACCACATGGAGACTAAGAGGTTAATTAGGTGTCTTATATCAGCCAAACGCTTATTCATAAAACTTTACAAAAGAGTTTCTTACCAAAAAGTTCTGATTTGGTGATGCTTGTTCTAGAGTTTGAACACCTTTGTGGTTTTGATAAACTTCTATATGAATAAAAATGGAATTGTATTTGCACGTCACGAAATGCCTTAAGAACGGCCTGATAGACATGATCATTTCACGAATCAGTGTTCCAACGTGTTTGGGTGAAGGAAACGATTTGGAAAATTATCTGGAATAACTGGAAAAACACCTGGAATCGAATCTGTAGTTTGGTATAGGAGATTGCATGCCATTTTTATGGCAAAATTAAGCTTGACGGGATCACTTGTATTTATTATTATATATAATTAACAAAAAACTAGAACTTAAGGTAAGTTTATTGCCAGTCTATATGTGATCTAGTGTAAAGCTAAAAGGCGATGGTGGTGCTGTTCTAGATTGGCGATTAGTACATCCTTGTCGAAGTTGGTAGTAATAATTTGAAAGAAAGATTACCAAAATTATTTTACTGTTAAATTTGGAAATTCAAAGCACATAAAACCTAATTATTCAAAGCACATAAAACCTAAAGGATTCGAACATTCATTAAAGAACTAATTATTCATTTAAATTTGCAAAACTTTCTCAACATGACGGGGTTGTTGGTCTGATGGCTACCGCTTCTGCTTCATATGCAGAAGGTCATGGGTTCAATCCCAGGCCCGTCCCTTTCCTCGTACTTTGTAGTTATATATCTCTCACTTGCTTCTATCTTCCATTCTAAATATATCACACTCAAACTATTCGTTCATAGCAAACGCTAGAACCAGAGACGGACAAGAAACCGTTTCCCTAACGCTTCCTACTTCCACGCGCACGCCTTTCTTACGCCTGATACATAGGCAGTCTGCTAACCACAAAAGCAAACCTCTCTGCCATGCCTTTCTCCCAATCCATACACTCCCGCATGAACTGACGTGGATGCAGTGGAATATACGGTCTACGTGGGAGTCAGTTCAATGCATCATCAATTCCTCCCCCTTCCCCTCATTGGTCTGCATTCTGACGTGGCAGGTGCCATTGTTGCCTAAAAATAGAAGATCACCAGCACTTATACACTGAGGATGCCTGTTAGCCCCAAGCAGTCATTCGGTTGGTTCCTTGTGTAAGTGCAGCTGATTTGGTGATACTGGAGTGCATCCACGGGCGGCCAATCAAGCTCAAGCTCAAGCTCAAGCTAAATTTGCAAAACTTTCTCAACATAACTCCACATTTAATCGTCAGTCGGATGTGACAAAAAATTTAAAAAAAATATCTTTGCAAAAAAGCTCTCAGTTGATGACTGCGGAAGTGTTTATACGAACACTAAGCCTAGAAGAAGGCTCTTTCTCAGTTGGAATGTAATGCCATGAAGAAGAAGAAGAAGAAGAAGAAAGAGAAGAAGAAGAAGAAGCAGAAGGATGAGGATGAATAGTAGGAAAAGAAGTTGTTTCTTGTTCAATCATTCATTTTTAAATTCTTTTAAAAAAAAACAATGATCAGCTTGCTCCACTTCCTGTAGTTATTTTTACAAATGTGACGTACCATGTGATGTAAAGGACATTTATGTGATTATCATTTTGATATTCTATATTACGTTCATTAAAACTCTAACCTAGGAAACTAAAACTGTTAATGATTTATTACTAAATCATATTGATTGATAGGACTCTGCAATCAACTTCCATTATTATTATTATTTACCTTTATTAGGGAGATTTTCAGCCCTTGGCTGGTTCATCTCCGTGGCAACTTCCATTACGAACCTATAAGAATGAACAATCTGAATACTCCTCACGGCTCCTAAACATCAATACTATGCATTTATATGATGAAAATGTGTATTATCCTGACAAAAACTACAACTTTCACTTCGAATTTGTAAAACATTTTGTCTAAGAGAATTATTCCGTTTTTGTCAACTGAAAATCGCCGATCGTGTTGATAAAAACGGAACATACCTGTAATGGAAAAACAGGGTGATGCTATTTTGATTTCGCTGGGTGCCTATGTAGCAATAGTAGGCGAGAGTGAATGAGCCAATGTGAACTTGGACAAAACACTGAACGCAAAAACAGAAAAAGTTGCTCCCGGAAAAAAGCGGGTGTGTGTATTTATTAATGTTTGTTGTTGGTTTTTGTGTTTGCGTACTTTTAAAAAATATCGTTTGTTATATAAAACCCATTTCCAGTGCGGTGTTGTAGGAACGAAAGCACTAGAAGCTAGACGGAAAAAGAGCAAACTCAGACGGGAACTGGCGGGAACAACACCAAACAAACAGGCAGTTCTTTGTTTTTCCGCGAATTCTATGCGCAGAAATTCGTTGAAACGCGTGTTGGAAGGGTGAGAGAAAATATGCAAAAATCAGCTACATCAGCTATCAGCAGAGTACACAAGAGAGTGGTCGTCTGGCTTTTGGAATTGCTCGGAGGTTTTAGGCCTTTTTATCACGCTGTTTGTGCTGACGATGCAAGTGAGAAAATGATGTGTGATTTCTTTAGGTACATGCATCACGTCAAATTTGCTATCAACGCTTCAGATTGATTTGTGAAAACAGGAGGATCAGAACAAGATTTTCAGTTGAATCCTTAATAGGATTTTAGGGAAAATCCTTAATAGGATTCTGAGGAAAATCCTGAACAGCAGTCTGAGAAGAATCATGAACGGAATTCTGAGAAAAAATCCTGAACAGGATTCTGAGGAAATAACTAAACTGGATTTTGAGGAGAATTCTAAACAGGACTCTGAGGAAATTCCTAAACAGGATTCTGAAGAGAATTCTCAACAGGATTCTGAAGAGAATTCTGAACAGAATTCTCAGAAGGATCCAGAACAGAATCCTGAGAAGAATCCTGAACAGGATTCTGAAGCGAATCCTGAACAGGGTTCTGAGGAGATTCTTGGATAGGATTCTGAGGAGAATCCTGAACAGGATTCTGAGGAGAATCCTAAACCGGATTCTGAGAAGAATTCTAAACAAAATTCATAGAAGAATTCTGAACAGAATTCTGCGGAGAATCCTGAACAGGATTCTGATGAGAGTCCCGAACTGTTCTGTTTGTTATCCAGTTATTCCATTCCATAATCAAATATTTCGGTTAGGCTGTTTGAAGTGCTATCAACAATGAAGCTCAAACGTCAACCCCAATCATTCAGACAAAAGTTCACTCGGCCATTTGCTGATCAATGGCTATGTCATCGAGTACAGTTGCGGTTTGCTTCCGTAATCCGTTCTGCTTATTTTTCCCTCCTGTTTGTGGAAAGCTGTCGTGCACTATATCGTAAAAACCACACCGGAAGACCCATCCAGTGTAGACAAACAAAACCAAAGGATTAGAGAGTGCTTCCCATTTCAACTCTGGCTTCTGCGGAAACCCCAAAAATAAAATTTGTTTAGCCAGTTTTGGTTTTTCTCCCCCAACCCACCGGAATAAGCAAATCCATGGATACGGACTTCCCGTTCACCTGACTCCAATCGGAGCTCGGTTTCCATTGAGAACAGGTCACAATGATCATAAAACCTGGGACCACTAAATCTCACATTCGTTTCGTGTCTCGGTCTTTTTCTCCGCCGGTTATCTCCCTCCGATTCCCCCTGGTCACTGATCTCTAATTCGCACCGGCCTCCCGAAACCAATGTCTCGTCCTTGGGTCGGAAAAACTTCCACCAACCAACCAAAGCGACGACATCGTTGGAAACAAATTTAGATAGCCCGAAAACCGCAGAAACCACTTTGTCGATGATACTGGAGGTGATTTTTCTGCTGCTTTGTTGTTATCACTTAGTCGTTCAACCATTCTCATAGCCCCCACCCCATTTTCCCCAATGTAACCAGTTCGAAGGAAGCAACAAACGCGCCAACTTGGATCCGGGTATTATTACATCTATTTTTTCGAACCGCAGAGTCGACAGCTGGTGGGTCGATTCTTCCGTTCGTTGTCGAAGTCACCGCTGCTGACTATTTAAATGGCAGCAGCCGAATCGAGGGAGGCGGACAATCGACAATGCTTTGAGGTTGGAGCGGTTTCTTTGTTCGAATTGTTTCTGTTTCATTAGGTAGTGGGATTTTGGGGCAGGGAATCTCCGTTTATTCTGCTTGCTCAAAATATTATCGCAGTGTTTATAGTGTGGCATGGTTATCAGACCGAAGATAAATCAATGGAGTGCTAAATCATTTGAATGAATAACGGTCACCATCGTGATTCTTTCGATTGAAGGAACCGGGATCACAATAGAAACCGGCAACAATGACTACGCGGCAGTTGAATGGAAACAAACTGTCGGTGATAAACTCAGTAACCCTTCGAGTGGCTGATTGTATAAATTTTAGCGTGAAAGTTTTGTAATATCTTACGGTTGAACATCCCAAAATTTTGCTGCATTTGCAGAGTATAACAATGAATTATTATGAAAGACCAAAGAATAATGTTCAATTTTTCATTCAATCTTTCGCGTCCTGTCGTAACCCTGAACAGAATCCAGTTGAACTCCTGAACAAGATTCTGTCGGAATCCAGAGCAAGATTCTGTCGGAATCCTGAACAAGATTCTATCGGAATCATGAGCAGCATTCTGTTGAAATCCAGAGCAGGATTCTGTCGGAATCCTGAACAGAATTCTGATGGAATCCTGAGCAGGATTCTGTTGCAATCCTGACCATGATTCCATTGGAATCCCATACAGGATTCAGTCGGAATCCTTAACACGATTCTGTTGGAATCCTGAACAGGATTCTGTTTAAATCATAAACAGGATTCTGAGTGGATTCCTGAACAGGATTCATTCGGAACACAGAATATGTAATAATCCTGAGCAAGATTCGGTTGAAATCCTAAAAGAAACTTCTATCGCCATCCTGAACAGGATTCTGTTGAAATCCTGAAAAGGATTCTATCGAAACCTGAACAGAATTCTGCTGAAGTCCTGAACGTGATTCTGTCGTAATCCTGAACAGAATTCTGTTGAACTCCTGAACAAGATTCTGTCGGAATCCTGAGCAGGATTCTGTTGGAATCCTGAGCAGGATTCTGTCGGAATCCTGCACAGAATTCTGTCGTAATCCTTAACAGAAATCTGTCGGAATCTTGAACAGGATTTTGTCGGAATCTTGAACAGGATTCTGTCGGAATTCTGAGCAGGATTCTGTTGGAATCCTGAACAAGATTCTGTTGAAATCCTGAATAGGATTTTATCTATCCTGAACGTGATTCTTTCGAAATCCTGAGCAGGATTCTGTCGAAATCCTGAGCAGGATTCTGTCGGAATTCCGAGCAGGATTCTGTCGGAATTCCAAGCAGGATTCTGTTGGAATCCTGAACAGGATTCTGTCGGAATTCCAAACAGGATTCTGTTGGAATCCTGAACAGGATTCTGTTAGTATTCTGAGCAGGATTCTGTTGGAATACTGAGCAGGATTCTGTTGGAATCCTGAACAAGATTCTGTTGAATTCCTGAATAGGATTCTATCGAAACCTGAACAGAATTCAGCTGAAATCCTGAACGTGCTTCTGTCGGAATCCTGAACAGGATTCTGATGGAATCCTTTGCAGGATTCTGTCGGAATCCTGAGCTGGCATGTGTCAGAACTCCGAGCATGATTCTGTCGGAATTCCGAGCAGGATTCTGTCGGAATCTTGAACAGGATTCTGTCGAATCTTGAACAGGATTCTGTCAGTATTCTGAGCAGAATTCTGTTGGAATTCTGAGCAGGATTCTGTTGGAATCCTGAACAAGATTCTGTTGAAATCCTGAATAGGATTCTACCTATCCTGAACGTGATTCTTTCGGAATCCTGAGCAGGATTCTGATAAAATCCTTAGCAGGATTCTGTCGAAATTCCGAGCAGGATTCTGTCGGAATTCTGAACAGGATTCTGTCGGAATCTTGAACAGGATTCTGTCGAAATCCTGAACAGGATTCTGTCGGAATCCTGAACAAGATTCTGTCAGAATTCTGAGCAGGATTCTGTTGGAATACTGAGCAGGATTCTGTTGGAATCCTGAACAAGATTCTATTGAAATCCTGAATGGGATTCTATCGAAACCTGAACAGAATCCTGCTGAAATCCTGAACGTGATTCTGTCGGAATCCTGAACAGAATTCTGTTGAGCTCCTGAACAAGATTCTGTCAAAATCCTGCACAGAATTCTGTTGTAATCCTTAACAGAATTCTTCCGAAGTCTTGAACAGGATTTTGTCGGAATCTTGAGCAGGATTCTGTCGGAATTCCGAGCAGGATTCTGTCGGAATCTTGAACAGGATTCTGTCGGAATCTTGAACAGGATTCTGTCAGTATTCTGAGCAGGATTCTGTTGGAATTCTGAACAGGATTCTGTTGGAATCCTGAACAAGATTCTGTTGAAATCCTGAATAGGATTCTACCTATCCTGAACGTGATTCTTTCGGAATCCTGAGCAGGATTCTGGTGGAATCCTTAGCAGGATTCTGTCAGAATCCTTAGCAGGATTCTGTCGAAATTCCGAGCAGGATTCTGTCGGAATCCTGAACAGGATTCTGTCGGAATCCTGAACAGGATTCTGTCGGAATCCTGAACAGGATTCTGTCGGAATCCTGAACAGGATTCTGTCGAAATTCTAAACAGGATTCTGTCGGAATCCTAAACAGGATTCTGTCGGAATCTTGAACAGGATTCTGTCAGTATTCTGAGCAGGATTCTGTTGGAATACTGAGCAGGATTCTGTTGGAATCCTGAGCAGGATTCTGTCGGAATCCTGTTCCTGAATTCTGTTCATGTTTCGATAGAATCCTATTCAGGAATTCAACAGAATCTTGTTCAGGATTCCTTAGCAGGATTCTGTTGAAATTCCAATCAGGATTCTGTCGAATCTTAAACAGGATTCTGTCAGTATTCTGAGCAGGGTTCTGTTGGAAAACTGAGCAGGATTCTGTTGGAATCCTGAGCAGGATTCTGTCTGAATCCTGTTCCTGAATTCTGTTCATGTTTCGATAGAATCCTATTCAGGAATTCAACAGAATCTTGTTCAGGATTCTGTCGGAATCCTTAGCAGGATTCTATCGGAATCCTGAGTAGGATTCTGTTGAAATTCCAAGCAGGATTCTGTCGGAATCCTGAACAGGATTCTGTCAAATCTTAAACAGGATTCTGTCAGTATTCTGAGCAGGATTCTGTCGGAATACTGAGCAGGATTCTGTTGGAATCCTGAATAAAATTCTGTTGAATTCCTGAATAGGATTCTATCGAAACCTGAACAGAATTCAGCTGAAATCCTTAACGTGCTTCTGTCGGAATCCTGAATAGGATTCTGATGGAATCCTTTGCAGGATTCTGTCGGAATCCTGAGCAGGATTCTGTCGGAATCCTGAGCAGGATTCTGTCGGAATCCTTAGCAGGATTCTGTCGGAATCCTTAGCAGGATTCTGTCGGAATCCTTAGCAGGATTCTGTCGGAATCCTGAACTGGATTCTGTCGGAATTCCAAGCAGGGTTCTGTTGGAATCCTGAACAGGATTCTGTTAGTATTCTTAGCAGGATTCCGTTGGAATACTGAGCAGGATTCTGTTGGAATCCTGAACAAGATTCTGTTGAATTCCTGAATAGGATTCTATCGAAACCTGAACAGAATTCAGCTGAAATCCTTAACGTGCTTCTGTCAGAATCCTGAACAGGATTCTGATGGAATCCTTTGCAGGATTCTGTCGGAATCCTTAGCAGCATTCTGTCGGAATCCTTAGAAGGATTCTGTCGGAATCCTGAGCTGACATCTGTCAGAACTCCGAGCAGGATTCTGTCGGAATTCCGAGCAGGATTCTGTCGGAATCCTGAACAGGATTCTGTCGAATCTTGAACAGGATTCTGTCAGTATCCTGAGCAGGATTCTGTTGGAATTCTGAGCAGGATTCTGTTAGAATCCTGAACAAGATTCTGTTCAAATCCTGAATAGGATTCTACCTATCCTGAACGTGATTCTTTCGGAATCCTGAGCAGCATTCTGATGGAATCCTTAGCAGGATTCTGTCGAAATTCCGAGCAGGATTCTGTCTGAATCCTGAACAGGATTCTGTCGAAATTCTAAACAGGATTCTGTCGGAATCTTGAACAGGATTCTGTCGAATCTTAAAAAGGATTCTGTCAGTATTCTGAGCAGGATTCTGTTGGAATACTGAGCAGGATTCTGTTGAAATCTTGAGCAGGATTCTGTCGGAATCCCGAACAGGATTCTTTCGGAACACAGATACTTTAGTATTCCTGAGCAGTATTCTGTCAGGATACTGAACAGGATTCTGTCTGAATCCTGAACAGGATCCTGTCAGAATGCCGTACAGTAGACCGTCCCTTATTTTCTGAAAATGCGAAATGTTATAAGTTCGTCATTGTAAAGTGCTCGTTTTGGTAAGAAAAAATCAGGTAAAATTTTAGACCACGCTAAGTGGTCCCCAAAAGGCCTTGAAGGTATCAGGCGTAGATGACCCCCGTGCGCAAATCAAGCTCGCTGCTCCAGTGCATGCTTCGTGGGTACGGAAAGTCACTAGTAACAAGTTTTTTGAGCACTTTAAAATGACGAACTTTTAACATTTCACATTTTCGAAAAATAAGGGACGGCCTACTGGACAGGTTAAGTGTTCAGTGTAAAATGGTTCTTAGAATTCCAGCGAAAACTGAATAAATGGCATTGAAATCGGATATGCACAAGAGTGGTTCAAAAAATCGTTTTTGCTCCACACCGCTCATTCGATTTAAGATCAAATTCTGAGTGTCCTCCCAAAATTTGAGCTCATTCGGATGAAAATTGAGACTCCACAAGCCCTTCAAAGTTTATATGGAAATTACTATGGGAAAAGCAAGCAAATCATTCAATCGGGCATAGTGTTTGCCCATGTGCTCTTGGGGATTAGAACTACGTTGATATTGTGAGACACATTCATCAGGTACAAGTTTGCCGAAGACCGTTTTCAAATCGAATGCCTCTGTAATTAGTTATTGATTTTATGAGTTGTAAAACTTTGGCTATAATTATTGGGCTGATCTGCAGGCATCACTGGATATATGCAGTAAAACATAGTAGCCATGATTTATGTGTGCTATCTTTCGCGCCAGATGAAGCAATGTTGCCTGTTCAGAAGATAAATAAGCACTGTAGAAAAATTTGCGATTGGATATGTATCAATAACTAATTTCTGAGACGTCCGATTTGAAAACTGTCTTCGGCAAAGTTGTAGCTGATGAATGTATCTTACATTTTCAACATAGCTCTATTCCCCAAGAGCACATGAGCAAACACTATGACTGATTGAATGATTTGCTTGCTTTTCCCATAGTAATTCCCATAGAAACTTTGAAGGGCTTGTACAGTCTCAATTTTCATCCGAATGAGCTCAAATTTCGGGAGGACACTCAGAATTTGATCCTGAATCGAATGAGCGGTGTGGAGCAAAAACGATTTTTTGAACCACTCTAATATACACTCCCGTGCACAAGTATGGGCTAAAAAACATACAAAAGTGTTCAGTCCATATCTTTGTGATTGTACGTCCAATTGAAACTCCCTCAGCCTCATTCGAAAGGCAAAGAGTTATTCTCACTTCGTATGTGATTTTCCAAAACATTTTTCGAATTTTCAATACTAAATTTTAACTTAAATTTGTGACATTTTTCAAAAAAACACACTAAAAAAATATAGCTGATTTCCTCAGCATTGGATCGACCAAAATTTTAAAACAAGATGAATTTTTTAGAATCGTAATCTTATATTCTTTGAAGAGCACTCTCGAAATTTTTGCGGAAAAATCTGAAAACTATTCAAATTGAAGAAACAGTCATTCAAGTCATCGTGCAAAAGTTTGGGTTCACCTGAATTTACTTAAAACATGGAACTTCTGTGAAATCACAAATCAATCATGTACGCGCCATTATTTACGTTCGAAAAAGCTGTAAACTATTAAAATCGGTTAAAAAATGGCAGCGATATTGACAAAAATGACTTGCGTGCGGCTCAGGTGAACCCAAACTTTTGCACGATGACTTGAATGACTGTTTCATTGATTGGGTGCTCTTCAAAGTATACAAAACTACGATTCTAATGACACCTTGTTTTGAAATTTTGGTCAATCCAATGCTAAGGAAATATTTTTTTTAGTGTGTTTTTTGAAAAATGTTACTACTTTAAGTTAAAATTTAGTGTATATAATTCAAGAAATGTTTTTGGAAAAATACATACGAAGTAAGAATAACATTTTACCTTTCGAATGCAGCTTAGAGAGTTTCAATTGGACGTGTAATCACAGAGATGTGGACAGAACACATTAGTATGTTTTTTAGGGGGTGAACCCAAACTTTTGCACGGGAGTGTAAGTAAGAATTGGAAACAGTTGTGTTTAATTACTAGAGAATTCAAATCTTATTTGCTGAAATAAATTCTTCCGGAATCCTACAAATAATTCTATCAGAATACTGAACAGGATTCTATCGCAATCCTGTACAGAATTCTGTCGGAATCCTGAGCAGGATTCTGTCGGAATCCTGAACAGAATTCTGTCGAAATTCTGAACAGGATTATGTCGGAATCCTCGAAAGAAATCTATCGGAATCCTGTACAGGATTACTGTCGGAAATCTGAAAAGGATTCTGGCAGAACCCTGAAGAGAATTCTGTAGGAATCCTAAAAAGGGATTCAATCGGAATTCTAAAAATAATCCTATTGGAATCCTGAACAGGATTCTGTTGGTTTCTGACAGAATTTTGTTAAAGATGCCGACACAATTCTATTCAGGATTCCGACAGACACGGACCCCTGTTCAGGATTTTAACGAAGTCGTGTACAAGATTCCAACAGATTGTTGTCCAGGATTTCGACAGAATCCTGTGCAGGATTCTGACATAATCATGTCCAAGATTCCGACAGAATCCTGTCCAGAACTCCGATAAAATCCTGTTCAGGATTTCGCTTGGTAATAACGACTAAGAATCTTACAAAATCTTGACAAGGATTTTTACAATATATCTTTTAGCTGAGAGACAAAACCCTGACAAGGTTGGATTAAGTTCTGACCGTTATTCTGAAGAGATATGAATAGAATTAGCTACAATCTCAGCTCAGTTGTTAATAATAAATAAACAATTGGATTCTTTCATTTGTTTAAGATATTCTGGGAAACATCCATTGATGCATTAGAAAAGTTCTCTTAGATACAGCGGAAATTCTCTTGCAGGTTCTGTACAAAATGATTTTTAAAAATCCAACAAAAATTAAATAAACGGCAATGAAATCAGATATCAGTAAAGATTGAAATCGTTTGTATCTAATTGTCAAAGAATTCAAATCTCATTTCGTAAAGCTTCTCGTACTGTATCAGCTTATTTCGCAATCACCAACATTACCAGAACTGTATCGCTCACCGTGATTGATTCAAATTCAGGTATTCATGAACAAACCGAAATCCGAAACTAGTTCCAATAAATCCATTTCCACTAAATTTCAATTTCGGATGCGAAGGCGAATTATGGGCAATCATTTTTCATCCAGCTCCAATGCACCCAAACGGCGGTGTCGAGGAGCGGAAGCCCCCACTCGGAATCCATTAGCCAATCAGATACCCATAAATATCATGGATAATTGATTAATGCTAGCTGGGGCCCCCCCAGTGCGTTGTGGGTTTGCAGTAGGTATGACCTCGACCGTTGTTATCCCTTCACTTCACTTCACTCCGGTCCACTTTCGGGCATAACTCACCTTCGGGGAAATGAGTAAGTGCGTGCACAAAATCCGGTCAAATCAGTGCGCAGCCAAACAAGTAGATATAGGCAGTCACTTCATTTTACATATTTCAGGTTGTTTTATGACATCCTCTGTAACATCCTATTTGCTGCATTAAATATTCATAAACTATAGCAGATTGAGATGTGTACATTGGCTCTTGTGCGGCAGAAGGACACGTCAAGGGAGCTAGAGGTCTTATCTTATTGACACGGTGCTTCCCAAACCATTATTATCCGAAAAAATAATAATATCCATCAAATATGTGTGCACCAGTCGATTTGAAGAATAAATTCGTTCTTATTTGATTTCGAAGCATGATCAGAGCAAACAAAGAAAACATCCCATCTGTATCGAGCCATGATCGGCAATGTTCCGCAAGTTGTAGCAAGCTTGATGAATATCAGCAGCAAACGAGAGCCCCAATGAGAGTGCAATGAAAACCCCTTTTTTCTCGCTTATTTACCATTGGGGGTAGGTGTTTTATTTTTCCAGCGTGATAAGTAATCCTCGAATATCCGATAACAATAGTTTCCCCCAGTTTTGGAGCTTGTTTAGATGGGGTTAAAGAAATTATTGAGGTATTCTAATATCGTTGCTCCAAATCGCTTCATTTTGTAACATCAGACTATCTTCAACGTATTGTTTCGAATAGCCGAACATGAAAAAACATCTGTAGATTGCGATACGTTCTTGGGTTATGGCTACACGTCAATCCCACAAAGAATTTCGGAATATCTCCGGATCCTGGTGGCCAGTGATCAAAATCGACACAGATTCTAAAAGTAGATGAGATTTTTTTCTGAAAATAACGGTTTGGGGAGCACCGTGTAGTTGAAGCTCTCCGCAATGGAGTCGCAAGCTTTGAACACAGTTAAGAGCAGCAGTAGGCCCGGATCCAATTCCGAAGAGATAGACAAACGGACTGAATGAAAGCGCATATGCATAATTTATACAAAATATTGTCCCAGGCCGGATTGCGGATCTGAACGAGAAAGAGAGAGAGAGCCAAGAAGATCAGAGCCATATCCTTGGCAGGCGCATATTATCTGTCGAAATGGACATTTTATTGTGTCTCAATTATTGTCGACGCCATTACTCTTCACAGGCTATTGTTGTAGCGTGATGTTAGCAGCACATGGGCCCCGGAGGCCTTCTTCGATGGGGAAATTATGAAAAGTTACATTCTCACTCACACGTTCGATCAATCGGAATCGAATCCCCTAGCAGGCGATGACGGGTATGGTGTGGTGGAAGGAGGGTGGTGGCAATACATCCGGAAGGATATTAATTAAATTAAATTGATACACCAGCGTCGAAGCATAACTCAGGACGTTCTCCATTTGGGCACGCATGAATATCTTGTGTCTGTGAACAAGCCGAAGCAAGAGGCGTAGCCAAGAATTTTATTGAGGGGGCGTAAGATGCATCATTGATTATTTTTTCACAAAATTTAAAATTTCTGAAAGCTTTTATACTCTTAAGTATAGTTATTTTATAATTTGTAGTTATTTTCTATAACAGTGACAAAAGGGAGTCCAGAATGAGACCCCATAAAACTTCTCCACTAATTTAAGTGACCAGAAAAAAGTTTTGGAAGCTTTGGAAAAGTCTGAAGGATAAATTGTTGTCGAAGAGATGTTCAGTTTTTAATACTGGGAAAACTCCAATTGTTTAGCATATTTTTAGTGTTTTTTAACTAAAAATGTGCTAAAAATCAAACAATAATTTCAATGAGTTCGAATACAAATTTTCATCGTTGTGTTGGTGCACACTACGCGCATTATGTGTGTTTGTATTGGTGTCAGCTTTAGCCTAATATACAGCCCAGACAACCAGAAATCGCATGAAAGTGCACGTTACAACTCGTTTATTCATACTAATTACATCAAACCCGCACAACACCGTGGACAAACTCGTCAGATTGATGAGTCCCTCATCTCCCTCATCTCTCATGAACATCCCGCGATTCCAAGGCACCGCGTCGGTGATGGTTTGGAGGGGCGTATCCAGACGTGGGAAGCTCTCACTGGTGTTAATCGAGAAAACCCCTGCACATCGTATCATTCCAGCTTTGGCCACCTTCTGGATACTTGGTTCGCCGTAGAGTTGAACGAGCTCGTGGTTCATCCTTCGCTGCCACACACCGTTTTCCTGCGCACCGCCAAAGATCGTTCTAAGCACCCGGCGTTCGAAGACTCCAAGTGCTTGCAAGTCCTCCTCGAGCATCGTCCACGTTTCATGCCCGTAGAGGACTACCGGCCTTATGAGCGTTTTGTACATGGTACATTTGATGCCGGAGTGAATCTTTTTTGACCGCAGCTTCTTGTGGAGTCCATAGTAGGCCTGACTTCCACTGATGATGCGCCTCCGTATTTCACGGCTAACGTTATTGCCAGCTGTCAGCAAGGATACAAGGTAGACGAACTCGTCGACCACCTCAAACGTATCCCCGTCTATCTTAACACAGGCGAGCCCTGTCGCGCTCGGCCCTACCAGCTATTATGTAATTTGTCGTGGTCGCATTCACCAGCAGTCCAAGTTTTGCTGCCTCGCGTTTCAGGTCACGACATTTTTGGAAGGTCACGACATTTTTGGAAGATTTGCCGTACAGTAAAGATCTGGTCTGTTGTCGATCGGCCTTGAACGAAGCCGGCTTGATAACTTCCCACGAACTCGTTTACTATAGGTGACAGACGACGGAAGATGGTCTGGAATAATACTTTGTAGGCCGCATTTAGAATGGTGATTGCTCGAAACTGCTCACAATCTGACTTATCGCCTTTCTTGTAGATGGGGCATATTACCCCTTCCCTCCACTCCTCCGGTAGCTGCTCTGTTTCCCAGATTGTGCCTATCAGCCGATGCAGACAAATGGCCAGCCTCTCCGGGCCCATCTTTATGAGTTCCTATACCATGCTTACCAGCAAATTTATTGTTCTTGAGCTGGTGAATGGCATCCTTAACCTCCCTCAAAGTGGGTGCTGGTTGGTTTCCATCGCCCGCAGTACTGACGAAGGCATTTCCTCCGTCGCCCCGTCCTTCATTGTCTGTGCGCTCAGCGCCATTCAGGTGTTCCTCGAAGTGCTGATTCCACCTTTCGATCACCTCACGCTCGTCCGTCAAAATGCTCCCATCATTATCCTTGCCCATCTCGGCTCGCTGCACGAAGCCGTTGCGGGATGCTTTGAGCTTCCGATAGAACTTACGTTTTCCTTGATACCGGCACAGCTGTTCCATCTCCTCGCACTCCATCTTCTCCAGGCGGCGGTTTTTCTCCCGAAAGAGGCGGATCTGATGTTGCCGTTTCGGTCTATAACTTTCCTCGTTCTGTCGGGTCTTTTACTGCAGCATGACCGTCCACGCTGCATTCTTCTTCTCCTCTAGAATCTGTCTACATTCCTCATCGAATCAATCGTTCCGTCGACTCCGTCCCACGTGCCCGGTGTTGCTCTCAGCTACATGGTTGATGGCTGCTTTTATTGTTCTCCAGCAGTCCTCTAGAGGGGCTTCATCCAGCTCACCCTCTTCCGGTAATACAGCCTCGTGGTACTGCGCGTACGCATTGGCGACATCCGGTTGCTTAAGCCGCTCTAGGTCATACCGATGCGGCTGTCGGTACCATAGCTTGTTAACGACGGAGAGTTTTGGGCGCAATTTAACCATCACCAGATAGTGGTCAGAGTCGATGTTAGCCCCACGATAGGACCTGACGTCGATAATGTCGGCAAAGTGCACTTCATGCAACGCTACGATACCGAATTCGCGCTCCTTCCTAAATGTTCGTAGAACCATGCGCAGTTTAGCTTAGAGTCCTTCTCTGGCACTCGGACGATGATCAGCCGCCTGACATGGGGAACAGACGCTGTTGTGAACCGCTCCTAACATGGAGTACAGACGCTCCAGAAAGCAAAAGCAAAACCCCCCTCCCTTCACTGTCACCATTTGACCAGAGTTCCGGTTGATTACCCGATGTTCCCTAAGGTTACTCGTACCCGGCCAGTAACGCGAGGAGGTAGGGATAGGAGTTGCTGGGAAAAAGGCTAAGGACTACACAAATGGGTCTATTTTATTCCTGCAGGTGTGAGGTACGTGAGGTACGCTTGCCCAGCCATTTATCGTGCCCTTAAAAAACACTCAAGGTTTTTTTACCGAAGCTTTGTGTTCGTGTAACGGCTTAGACCAGTGTTATGAATTTAAGGGATTAGAATAAAACACAAATTGATGGTTCGCCGTCCTGCCATGGTGGCCTTTGAACTACTGGTTTATTCACAGGCTTTCGTTGTAGTTATACAAGTGGTAGTGATAAAGGGCGAACACGAAATTATTGCGACACATTCAACAGGGCATAATTTCTCTACCATTGGGTAAAAATCAATCAAATTTGGCACAATTTCTCATTGGTGTGTATTGTTTACATGCTGTCAAACTCGAAGTCGTGTTTTTCGATTCAACGAAAATGGAGGTGAACCAACGCGAGTCGAGAGAACAATTTTTTTCCAAACACCTGGAATTTCCTGACCTGTCGCACCGGTAGTTGGGAAACACGTTAAACATTCACCATTCAACCGTCTCCAGAGTGTTGAAGCGGTTCCAGGAGCGGTTGACGTTGGACCACGGCAAAGGAGCTGGAAGAAAACCGGGACCGGAGAACAAAAAGACGGAGGGGGAAGGTGAAGCGGATGATTAAAGCAAATCCCAACGTCTCAAGCCGTGACTTGGCTAAAAAGATCGGCATGTCGCAGAGCTACGTCCAGAATGCAAAGAAGAGAGCTGGACTACATACAAACAAGGTACAGAACTTCCCAAACCGCGATGAGCGGCAACAATCGACGGCTGAAACTCAGGCTTGGAAGCTCTACGAGAAGATGCTGACAAAATATGGCTGCTGTGAGATGGACGACTAAACGTATATAAAAGCCAAATTTAAGCAAATTCCGGGGTTGGAGTTTTTACCCGGCAAGAGCTAGTTCGATGTGGACGACAAATTTAAGAAGAAGAAAATGTCGAAGCTCACCTCCAATTAACTAATTTGGCAGGCCATCTGCTCTTGTGGACTTAGGAGTGAGCCCTTCGTGACAAAGGGCACAGTAAATGGCAAGATCTACAAATCTGAGTGCCTCGCGAAGCACCTTCTGCCGTTCTTGCAGCAGCACGACGAAGCTCCGCTATTTTGGCCAGATTTGGCATCATGCCACTATTTCGAAAGTGTCCTGGAGTGGTATGAGGCCAATTCTGTCAATTTTGTTCCAATGGACATGAATCCGCCAAACTACCCGGAGCTGCGCCCGGTGGAGCAGTACTGGGCAATAATGAAGCGGGAACTTCGGAAGAGCAAGAAGACAGTCAGAACACACGCCTCTCACGCTGAGGACCTGGGATCGAATCCCATCCCCGAGATAGTCACTAAAAATTTCAGTGACGACTTCTTTCGGAAGGGAAGTAAAGCCGTTGGTCCCGAGATGAAAAAAAAAGAAGACAGTCAAAGACGAGAATGACACGTTAAGAACATGAAAAAAAACTGAGAAACTGGTACCGGACGACACTGTAAAGACTTTGATGGAGGACATCAAGCGAAAATGCCTTCTATTTTACACTCAAAGCTCCATCAATTAACTTTTCTTTTGATTTTTGAAGTAAATATATGTATTAAACTACCCTTAAATATTGGTTTTATTCTAAACATTATAAGAATATTGGCATGACATTTTCGGTGTCGCAATAATTTCGTGTTCGCCCTTTAATATACGCATATCTTTATAATGTGTTGTACAAACAGTTTCATTTAAAAGCATAAGCAATTACTTTATGTTTTTCCTATGAATTTGAACAGAGACTCTTCCATGAGCTAGTCCAACCATATTTCCATAACTTTGCAATTACTCGACGAAGATCTTCCGGTATTTTTTTCTCTTGGATCCGGTCTTTATTTTCACCTAAATTTCTTGTAAAGATTATTTTTGGGAAATGACATATTTCTTCAGAAATCAATTCAAAACTATTTCACCCTTGAGATATCCTTAGGAAATTTCATTTAAGCTAAATCCATTGTTTGCTCCTATTAGTTCTTCTGAGATTCAGCCATGAATTACTCCCTGAAGAATGTTTCTGAAGATATTTGTTCATGAATTTAATCCATATTTGCTTCAGAATACATCACAGTGTTTCTTTGAAGTTTTCTTGTATGTCTCTATTGTATTATTAAGAGCATGTCTGGTTCTCGAATTTTGAGTGAATTCCTATGAAAATTGCAGGATTATTTCCTGTACAAATAAAATATTTGAATTTTGTTGAATGAGTCCAGGAGAAAATCGTGCCATTACACTTAGAAGCCGTCCATTTATTAATAATAGGGAATAATAGGGAAAGATAGGGTTTGAAATATCTTACGCGCCTAACAAAAATTTTTTTTGTTTTATGCAAAAAGTCCGACCATGGAAGGAGGGAGAATTTTTAAGGAATATCATAAGCGCGGTTCATAAACTTCGTGTTCATCTATGGGGACAGGAGAGGGAGGTCTGGCTAAATATCACAGTCCATATAAACTTAGTTTATAGACAGTTCTTTATAAATTTCATTAGAGACATATCTGGGACAAAACAAATTTCGCCCCCTTCAAAAATTTTGCAGAGGGGCAATGTATTTTTTCGCCCCCTCAATATAGTTTTTGAATTCCTGAATACATTCAATCGAAGATTGTTTTGAACCTACTTGATATGATTAATGTCGAGTATACTTCATGTGCACAAATCTCATACAGTTGTGAAGGCATATTTTTATCCCAATTGATTATTTATGGTTTGAGCGAATATATCCTTTTTCTATAACATTGAATTTTGAAACTTGTTGCAAAAGCCCACTACTTTTTTCACATCGAGCCAAACGTCTTACCATCCAATAGCGAGAGCTAGAATCTGTATTATTTTTGGCCGTTTTGCTCTTTTCGCCATTGTTGAGAATCGAATCTATCTACCTACATAAACAAAAATTGAATGGTGTTAGTATGTCATGAGTTGGCTTGAGAAGGGAACACCCGATTTGAACGATTGACATTTGTTTGAATCCATCTTGAATGTGGAGAAAACGGGAAACGCTCATTTGAATAAATGTAGAGTAAAGTGGGGCAAAAGTTCGAGTGGGGTAAGAGTTTCTTTTTAAGATTTCTAGCTCAATTTAAAACAAATCTTATAAATGCCATGGTGGTTCGAAAGCTATTCAAATGAGAGACTTTCAATCCAAATATCATAAAAATCGATTGAGATTTGGAAAAGTTATGGCTATTTGTTGTTTTTCGACGTGAATATTGTAATTTTTGGTCAAACTTTCGTTGCATTGAACCAATTGAAGATAAAATCTTTTTCAATATTTTATGTAAGGGCGTTTCTAGGCCTATCATAAGGTTGCTTTGAAGTGTATTAGTTTTTGCATAAATGCTTGAAAACAATTTTTGGCCCATAGTGGGGCAAAAGTTCGACCCATGTATAAACTCACGGAAAAATTTGCAAATTGCCTAAAATCCACATATTATCTTCAAATTTAGTTAAATTTATCTGATCGTGTGAAAATTGTCACCAAAATTTTACATTTCCACTTAGTTTTGCGAAAAACTGCTATTTTTGAGTATATTACAATTAACCCTGTTTTGGGCAATTTTTCGATGAAAATTTATTGTGTATATTTCGTCGAACTTAAGTTTACGGCTGGTGTAAAGTATGCCTGTCATAAAAGGATCGATTCTTTGTGTTTTAGTCAGCGAACTTTTGCCCCACACTAGATTCGAACTCTTGCCCCACCGGTGGGGCAAAAGATCGAATAAGACAATCAATGTTGAAACTGTTATAACTAAAAATGGGTAAATATTTTGACCCAAGTTTGTTCAGCAAAATTATAGCCAATATGTTGAAGATTCACTGTACTGTATTTGTTTTGTTTTAACTGCTATTGTTTGCCTGGAAACTTTGATTATACCACTAAGGTCGAACTTTTGCCTCACCTTACTCTACAGGATTTGGTTTTGTCAAAGCCTACTGGACAATATAAAAATTGTCGGGACCTGAGAGGGATTCGCAAAGAGGGAAAATATCAACGTCATATGCAGCCCAGATTCTGCTGTCACGAAACGTCAAATGCAGCCAGACGTGTCAAGACTGAAAAAGTGAAAAGTATTGTATTCGAAATAAACTGTTATTAAAAACCTCAGGCAGCGGATCAGTTTTTCCAAAGAAGCTGAGAAATTTAAACACAAGACTAGTTATTTCTAATGTCTGCTTCATTTGCTAGCATGAAATTTTACTCAAAAGGCTATTTATGCTTCAGTGTGATGCAAACGCGATAAAATATTGCTAAGGTGTTCATGAGAGGGTTTGAACAGCATGCGCATAATTGGGTTGTGCTACTTTTCCCCAAATGTCGGTTCCCCGAATGTCGTTTCCCCGAACTCCAGTTCCCCGAATGCCAGTTCCCCGAATATCCCGTTTCCCCGAATAGCCCACTTTCCCGAAAAGTTTTTGGCACTCATATTTGTCATAACTTTATACATTTCAGGGGGGTGAACGTACTGGTCATCTGATATGCACCCTTCTTTATTTGATTGGCGATTCCTACGAGTTTTACCGTCTTCATCATTTTTGGCAACATGTGTTTAGTCGAGAATGAGTAAATACCTCCTCCTTTTGTTTGATTATCGTTCTTTCTAATTCACCATCCTGCCATTGAAAACTATTAAAGCACCTATTTGAACTGATGCACTTTTCGGGGAAACGGGTCATTCGGGGAAACGGGTCATTCGGGAAACAGGCGTTCGGGGAACCGACATTCGGGGAAACGACATTCGGGGAAAAGTAGCACAATCACATAATTGATGTAAACACAGAGCAGAATAAGAATAATAAGATAACTCAGAAAACACAGAAAAAGAAGACCGTCTTCGCGAATCTCTTCCCAGTTCGGGACAACTTGTCTAATAAACTTACAAAAAAATGACTATAAAAAAATATTTCTTCTCGATTTTGGCCGATAAACTTTGCCCCCAGATTGAAGTTTGCACCTCTGATTGGAGAACTTGCGGAAAACATATAAGTCTTGGAAAAACCTCTGGTGAAAAATTTAAAAATCCTCAGGACCCACTAGAGGATTTTTTAATGTTATTCGTCGGCTCACGGTGTACTATATTAATTTTTTATACTGTATCTCAGTTATTAATGAGTCATCTTTAGAATCTTTCATTTTTTTAATGTGATGAATGTGACGTGAATGAGGTTGCTTAAGAAATTTCAATAGTAAAGCGAAGTACGCATTTCAACAAAAAAGTAATCGCCTATCTCTATGCGTGGACAATTTCTTGGAAAAAAAAACTATTTTTCTTTGATCGCAATACGCAGAAATGTCAATTCAAATGGAGCTCACTGTAGAAAATTTCTTGACCATTTCTTGCGCAGAAATTTTTACTTATCTCGAGCGGAACAGCATAGCAAGCTTAACCCATAAATATTTCCTAGACAAATTCCTGGAAAAAATCCCTTAGAAGCTCTTAAGAAACTACTAGGAAAAATATTTTATAGGAAAAATAGTATTTCTTAGGGAAAACTTGCCTTCTTCAGTTAGTACCAGTTCAAATCTCATAGATTTTTTTTTTTTAATCTGCATGATTCCTGATGGCACTTAAAAGTATAATTCCAGACAGAATTGTCATAGATCCTGTCTTTCTAAAATGCTGTGACAAATTCAGAAATTGCCTGAAGAAGCACTGTTCTACTACTCTTAGCTCGGTAATATGTTAATTCTTGAAATAAATCTTGATAAAATTAGAAAACCAGTACTTTTTTCGTCTGTCAGGAGGAATGATGGAAACGGACCGATTGCCCCCCTTGGCTACTCCCCTGACCGAAACAAGCAACGAAAGGTGACACACTGCTTCTAGCCCATATGTATGCAAATGTGCCGATACACGGAACATTTATCATCCTTGCCGCTCCTCGTCACGCTAACTCCTTCCGACACGGGTACAAATTACCCGCAAAACTAGGAACACGTTGGGAACCTCATTATTATCAATGGGGTTTGTGTGCGGTTTGCGTCATACCCGGCAGGCGGCGCACGGCGGAAGGAAGACCAGAATCATCGTGAAGATAACCGATGTGTACCGCATTCGTTAAAGAGCTGCCACTTCCACTTCCTGCCTATGTACATATGTACTTCGATATCCGCAGCGCGCCATATTGATGGCTTTCGTGTTCACCCATTAAAGAAACAATAAATTCATATTAAATTTAATCATAGTGAACAAATAAACATAAATTATCTAATTATGATCCATCAATTAGGGAAACCTATATTCCCCGGAATAAATTAAAATTAATTTTACACAGCTGATGACGGCAGGTGCCATAACCGCTCGCGATCACAATGCGTATCAGAGGCTGCTCTGTCATATATGGAAGAGAGAGAGCGAGAGGAAGATTGACGCAGCGCTGATTGGCTGCGGCAATAGTGGGGTTGCTCTGTTGCGTAGGTTCTCATGGTTAATTAGCGCTAATCCAAGGATGCTTTGCATCGATAATTTTAATGTCGATCTTTTCAAATGCTATTTTTAGTAATTGCGACAAATAAATAAAATAATATGTTCCAGTACCTCAAAACTTTTGAAAACAGGGATAATGGCTTATGTCGACATTTATAGTAACGAACCAACCATAGATTGTTTAACGACTAGAAAAATGGAACATTGCTACGATACAAATTTATGTTATCACAAGCATGAAACGAGCTCACCAATTGGTAATCAATCCAAGACTGAAGTCAACATTAATCTCTAGGATATATATCTTTAAATGCGAAAAAAAATATTAGTTTCATAATAAAATCCTTGCAAAACTTTATTCAACAAACTCTTCCATGCAAAGATTGTAGTGAGAATTGCTCCCACAATTTTGAATTAGGGTAACTCAGATTTCCGGTAGAAATTTTTGACATATTACCCTGGGTTAATTAATAGTTGGAAAACTGTTGAAGAGTCACAAAGAAACATGCCTTCGTTTCCTTGGAAAGTGATGATGCAACGCTTCAATTTTCCGTGCATTCAAGCTCATCTCCCAAGATAGTCAGTCACTCCACACGTATACACTTCAGAAAAACCATCCTTCCAATTCCCGTTTGGGCACTTCTCCGTATCTCAGCCAATTGTTCCCTACCTCTCATCCCTCCCCCCTTTCGAGCGAACATGAGAAAAAGACGAGTGAAGTGTAAGATATACACATTATTGCACTCCTGGTTGTACTTGAACGTTATTGTTTAAGTGGGTATTATTTTCCTTTCCTCGATTCGATTCATTTTCTCCGCTACCGAGAAGATACGGGAATACCCATGAAGGGGAGCCATTCGTCGTGGTGCAACAGCCAGCGTGCGATCGGAATGGCTCCAATAGTGCAAGAAAGGCGACGCAGGGGTCATGTAGTTGAAACGACCGGAAGTGGGAAAAGGTAAACAGACGAAAAGCAACTGCACCAGAAGCGAAAGCAGAAGCATCGGAAGTACTTGTGTAGACACATGCTTTCGCCTCACCGCGCCACGCCGTTGCTGCACCGTCTCTCGAGTTGATTCATCCGGGGTTTCCAAGGAATTTTCATCGTTTGCTGATGTTTTCTTCGGCTGAAGCCCGTTGTTGTCGGCGAGAAGAGAGTATCTTTGGCTGAAGGACGACACCTTTTGCGCTTTTCTTTCTTTTCTTTTTTTTTTTGCTGTTGCAAGGTGAGAAGTGTCTTTTTTCTTGGATTTCCTTTGAACAGTTGATGGATGGTGGCGGGCGACGAACGTAGGGCGAGAGGGGCGCGTGTTGAGATGCTTTGATAAATTGTATCTTGATCTTCTTGGGTAGTCCTTTTTAGCGCCGGCATCCTCCGAGTAGCAACAGGGACCGACACAGCCGGCGAACCGGTGAGAGTTTGTGTGTGTTCGGAACGTGTTGATATGAAGGGTTATCCTGAAATTACTCTGGATGACATTATCCGGGCTGGAAATTGCTTGATTGTGTGACGGCATGGCCGATCTGGGGGGAAGAGGGGCAGGAGGGATAAGCCCGGTTTTGTAACAAATTGCCAAGCTGTCAGGGCTGGATTTACTCCCGTCGGAGGGCGAAGCAAATGTGATGTGAGCGTGAACAACAATGTATTTAGAGAGAGCTGCTGGCTGTAGAGAAGCGCAGACAGGTACGTCGTTTAGGCAGTAGGCCGTGATTGGATTTCGGAGAGGAGCAAAGTGTTTTGCTGTAAGGTGCAACCTGATGAAAATGGAAATAGTTACAAGTCATCACGTTTCGGTGCTTGCTACGATTGCTGGCGGAGATGGGTACCGTAAACAGGGGGCAAATTAATCACTCGTTTACAAGGATGGAAAAAAATCAGCTCTAACGACAAACAACACGGTATCTGAATGAACCAAGAGGGCCGTCGCTCTTGCAGCAACATGATTTCAACACCTCACCACGCGCGTTGATCATAGATATATCGAGCATCCGATGAACTGTTTGTCGTAGGACAAAGGATTTGTCGGATATTGTAACATGTTGCGATTAATGCGAATCAATTCAAAATTCACGGATAAACTCTCTCACATACCACGCACGATTGCCTCTCAGATGATAAACGACAAGCTAGGAGACAAATCGTGGAGTGCAATCAGAAAAATCCTCCAAAATTATGACTTTGATTCGCGAACAATTGATCGTCAGCTCACAGGCCGAGCGATTCATTTTTCGCGGAGCGGAGTTTGTTGTGATGGCTTGACGACTAAGGGTTTGTCGTTGTTGCTATGATCGCATGATAAAGAACAACCACGATGCATCATTTGTTTTATCATGATCACTAGATTTCCATCCTTGCTCGTTTACAAAAACGTAACTCACTATCAGCCCAGTGTTCAGCATCCTTGAAAGGAATTGCTACTTGATTCCGACCAGATCAAACTCGCTCCAAATTACGGTACACGTGCACGCGTCTTAGAGTATAGGGCTGATGGATGAGTGGAGCGCGGTCGCTTCCAAGATGGGAGGAATTAATTTGCAGGAGCAGCGCTGTGTAAGGAGCTTAAGAAGCTTACAAGACCGGCTTACAAGGTAGCAGACACGATGAATGGTTCTGCATGGCATCGAGCAAGGAATTCGACATGAGTGCTTCTGATGAACGGTGTAGGATGGCTCAAAATGATTCCATCGGACGGGGCAGATCTGGAAGCTCGTGAATAATATGCACGCTGCCGGAAAGTGACAATTTGAAAGGGATCGGTGTCAATCTAATTTAACATTGAGTTGTCTTTAACTCCAAAAGTATGTTGTGTTTCAGATGTTTGATATTTTCACATTTAAGTTTGAGAAGTTCTAACAACTAAATGAAATTTGGTAAATTAGTTACCTTTTAGAGAAACGTTACATCAACAGGAAAATTGTAAATTACTTTTCCACATGAGCTGTTATTTTGAACTTCTGATTCTTCTGTCAAAGTAAGTAGAAGCATTAACCTAAGAATGCAAATGTCGCTGTTGTCCGTGTTACCAACATCTAGTTTGCCACGCGCTGAAAACCTGAGTACCAGGTCTCAAAGTGTCAAATCAATTTTAAAAAACATAACAAATCATCCTCTACATCATGGCCTTGAATAAACCATTAAAAACTACTGTTGAAGGTATTTATAAATTAATTCAGATTTGTGACAACAGCGCCACTAGCGTTCTACTACTTATATTTCTATTGTCAAAGTATCACAAAACATACCGGAAATATAAATATAACATATACTTAGCAATTGGATCAAGTGGGCAAATTGAAGTTAAATTTGCGAAAAAGTTACATGTTCTCTCCGCGGGAATCGAACGACTTCCAATTAACTAGACAGGGCACGTTACCGCTACACCAATAGAGGACCCATGAACGCAGTAGTTAACCTGAATTTTAAATTCAAAGTACGTGTAATGTCTCGATTTATGGTAGTTGTTGAAACTTCCACGCGGTTGGTTAGCCGCAAACACGATAAATGATAATTGAAAAGGCATATAAGCGTTGTTTTCGACCTAAAATTTCAACATCTCAAATTGGCATTTTTGCTTTCACTCAGGCCTATACTGCCCTCCTACGCCTACTTGTGCCATGTTCTATGCAAACCTTATGGACCGCGAGGCAATTATGCGAAAAAAGGCAGTATATGGGTTAAACTTGATTATTTTATCACCAAACATTATTGGTTACGCTGGTAGATTCAAAGAGCTGCATTCAAAAGATTCTTGTATAACAGTAAAAAGTCGCGGCACTTAAAAGTTGATAAGACATGTTTTGTTCAGCATGTGTTAATAAATCTTATCTAATACAGTCGACTCTCCACATCTCGATGTTCTACTCCTCGATATCTCTCCCTATGTCGATGATTGTTTCGGTCCCTTCATTCTGTACATGATTTCCCTCTCCACATCTCGATATCCTCCTTATCTCGATATCTCCATATCTCGATGTATTCATGTTGATTTTTCGTTCCCAATTTTCTCTCCATATGTCGATATGAACACTATCAAAGGTTACTAGACCAGATTTAAGTGATTCAGAAAAATTTGGAAACTCTAAATGAAGTTTGTTTGTTTATCATATTCCTAGTAACGGAGTGATTTTCAATCTAGTGTTCATTAAATTGATGTTCTTTGTCTCGATCTCTCCCTATCTCGATGGTCCCTTTGATATCGAGATGTGGAGAGGCGACTGTAATATCAAATAGATGATTTGCATTGGTGTAGCTAGTTTTTTTTTCTGCAGGGAGGGGGAAGCAGCAAATTCTTGTTTTACGGAAATAAGGACGGTCGCAATAATAACGATTTTTACAAATAACAAAACTGATTTTATTTGCCTGAGAGTTTGTCGCATGTCGCCACACATCAGCGTTATTCTTAACTTTCATTTTTTACTACGGACGATGTTCAATGTATGTGAATTGATAGTGCTGCAAAAAATCCTTAAATATTTATTTCAAAGAACTCACATAGAATATCACTAGTGATTCTTCCACGAACTTTGCTGGATATTCAACCAGGTTTTGAGAAACTTCTTTCGATATTTTTTTCAGTACATTCTTCAAGTGCTCCCCTACCAGATTTCACTGAGTACCTCCTGGGATTCCCACCAAAATTATTTTACAGAATAAGAAGTTTTTATTCAACTTTTTCTCCTGGGGTTTTTATCGGTTTCCTGAACTTACCAGAATTTATCAACAATTTTGTAACGTTGCTATTGAGGTCCTTTCTAAAGTTTCTCTGCATTTTTTTACTTGAATTTTTCCAAGGTTTTCTTAAAATTCCTATAAAAATCATTGAGAGGTTGCTCCTTCGCATTCCAGTAAAACTATCTCGAAAGAAAAATTCTAAACTTTCTCCTAAAATTTCCTGTCGCAAAAAATAATACTGCTTATAAGCAACGACATTGGGGCCTTCCTTAGCCGAGTGGTTAGAGTCCGCGACTACCAAGCAAAGCCATGCTGAAGGTGTCTGAGTTCGCTTCCCGGTCGATTTGTAATGGAAATTTTCTTGACTTCCTTTCGCATAGAGTATAATCGTACCTGCCACACTATATACGAATGCGAAAATGGCAAAACTGGCTAAGAAAGCTCTCAGTTTATTAACTGTGGAAATGTTCATAAGAACACTAAGCTGAGAAGCAGGCTCTGTCCCAGTGAGGACGTCATGCCAAAAATAAGAAGAAGCTACGACATTTCTCGCGCGCAGTACTTTCAGCTGTTCCTTCAAATACTTTTCCGTGAAAGTACTTTACAAATCCAAAAATTTGATCATGGATTTCATCAGAAAATCACATTATTATTTTCGCTGGGACCTCGTCCTAAAATTCTTTCAAAAAGTCCACCAGAGATACATTTAAGTATATTTCATGGATGTTTTCTGCAAGTGCTCTTTCTTCTGAGCATATGATTGACGAAATTTTTAAACAGGTTTACCAAAAGCTTTTGTAACTCATTCTTGAACTCCACGAAAAATTTCTCCAGAAATTCTAGCAGATACGCAATTTGGGTTGTCATGTCTATTACGGCTTTAACCAGCCGACAGTGTTTGGAAAAAAAACCTGAAGGTCGTAGACACAAAAGCAGCTGTGTTTAAAATGCCTTGTCAGGAGCCGGGGACGTGAAGGTTAATTTAAATAAACAAAACGAGGATGATTTTGAGCTGCTGATAAGGGCCTATTCACAAATTTCATAACACTGAAAGGGGTGGATGGGTGTTCATAAGATGTTACAGTTCATACAAAATTTGAAAAACATCTATACCAAACGCAAATGAACCCTAATAGAATAACAAAATAACCCACAATTCGTATGGAATGGTTGCCGACGAAAATTAAACTGACAGCAATATTCACGATGAATTGCAATTAGAAGCATTGTGAAAACGTTACAAAACAGATTTCGAGTATTTTGTTTATGTGTATCGATAGAAGACAAGCTGGCGCATAAATGTCAACAGGCAAACATCTAGGAACCTCAGTTCTCGGAAAAAATTGTATGAATAGAAAATGATTTCCAAAAATGACAGATTTTTAAGCATTTATTCTTACCTCGTTTAAAATTTCGTATACGATCTTGCATGTTCAGAAATAACTAATGGTTTTCTTGACCTCTTGAGGAAATTTTCATGAATGTTTTCATTGACTTCCGTTTTCTTTTTTGTTTTAGCAGTGACAAATTTGATGTTGTTTTCTAAATTCTTTTCAATACAATTGTCTTAATGTGAAACAGTTTGGAATCAACTTCTAAGATTGAGCTTGAGCTTGAGCTTGAGCTTGATTGGCCGCCCGTGGATGCACTCCAGTATCGCCAGATCAGCTGCACTTACACAAGGAACCAACCGAATGACTGCTTGGGACTAACAGGCATCCTCAGTGTATAAGTGCTGGTGATCTTCTATTTTTAGGCAACAATGGCACCTGCCACGTCAGAATGCAGACCAATGAGGGGAAGGGGGAGGAATTGATGATGCATTGAACTGACTCCCACGTAGACCGTATATTCCACTGCATCCACGTCAGTTCATGCGGGGGTGTATGGATTGGGGGAAAGGCATGGCAGAGAGGTTTGCTTTTGTGGTTAGCAGACTGCCTATGTATCAGGCGTAAGAAAGGCGTGCGCGTGGAAGTAGGAAGCGTTAGGGAAACGGTTTCTTGTCCGTCTCTGGTTCTAGCGTTTGCTATGAACGAATAGTTTGAGTGTGATGTATTTAGAATGGAAGATAGAAGCAAGTGAGAGATATACAACTACAAAGTACGAGGAAAGGGACGGGCCTGGGATTGAACCCATGACCTTCTGCATATGAAGCAGAAGCGGTAGCCATCAAACCACCAACCCCGTCTTGTTTGGAATCAACTTCTAAGATTGAAATAAAACTTGAAAGGCACAAATCTCGCGAAGAAAGCATCCAACAACAGTGATCTTTTTATTTTGGCTTTTTGCACTAGCAGATAGCTCAAAATAAGAAGATCAGAAAGGTTTGTAAACTATTTCTCCAGTTTAGTGCCTTTGAAAACGTGAGTAGGGGCACAAGTCGGCCATTCTGCCGGCCATCTTTAGATTCCGAGATGTTTCACCTTTAAAGAAATTTTTGGAGGAAACTAAGGCGCACTGAGAAATTTTCCAAGAATGAACAAAAAATAGGTGTTAATTAAAATATTGTTATGAACTGTTCAAAAAACCTTTTCATGAAATTACTTTCCGAGATACTTTCTCCATGCTTTCTGGAAATCCTGAACAAAAATACCCTTTTGTTTGACAACGAAATATGCTCAATGCTCATGCACTAATGGGGTCTCCTGGGATAGGGCATAGGCATTTCTTCCTCATGTCCTGACTCTATAGCGTTGGCTTAAGCGCCTTTGCTCGCTCTCTGAAAAGAGATAAAAACTCATTCCGTCCCTTTCTGCCCATACTCGCATAACAGTCCCATTTATATAGGAAATCCCATAGAATATGGGACTGTTATGCGAGTATGGGCAGCTTTCCCGTTATACAACAAATTGATAAACATCATGAACTACTGATTTGCAAGAAACTTACCAAACTCTACATGTTGGAATTCCACTCGATTCTCTTTTTGCGCTGCTTTCATAGGCCATGCTTGATGATTAGAAATTCAAGCGGAAAACTTGTTTGCCCGTGCAAAAATTAACCGGTTGTGAATTGAAATATTTTTAAATATAATGCATAATAAGGCAGGGAACAACCTCACCAAAATTAGAGGTATAATCTTCAATTCTTCAATCAAAATACTCTTCGTTGCTCTTGAAGCTGCAAACATTCGCTTTTTCTGCATTCATTGTACAACACTTGCACGGCACGAGGATTTGCAGTTTCTGGTTTCGCGTACAAAAGCCAAAACACCACGTCACTACGTTTAATCTTATATAGGATAAAATTCACTTTTTATTAGAAAAGAGAGTCTCAGCCTTACTCGAATCTGCATTTTTTAGAATTTCACACCAGCCGATCTATAATTCCACCGCACCAGCCGAATTGAAACTATTTTTTTGCTATTACGTTGCATATAAGCCTACTTTATAGCAAGGTAATGCACAACATAACGGCCTACTTTTCCTAACAACAAAAACAATGCTGAAAAGTACTACTTTTCAGCACCCATTTCGGTGCTGAAAAGTAGCACTTTTCAGTTCTGTTTTGAGAGTCGCGAAATCTGCGTCTTTCCATACTTATCATATTCCACTAAACAGCTCGAAGATTTATCGTATCTTTCTACACCTGTATCTAAAATTTTTGACCATGGTCATGCATGCTTCTGCTTTTGCAACTATTGGGCGATTGGTATCCGAGTAAAGGGAGATCAGAGAGCCATTCTGATCTTGAAGCAGGTCACCCAGTGTTTGTAAAGGTTGATGTAGGGCAAATCCCCAAATATCCGGAACCTAACTTCAAGCTTCTTCACGGTTCGTGCAGGCAGTTTGGTACATGAGAAATAACTTTAAAAAGTCGAAATTGTGTTCGGCGTCTAGTCTGGTCCCTCGTCGAAATCAGATCAATAGATTCTCGATTGAAGTGTGAAAAATTGTGACTGTCATAATTAAGATCAGACTGCTGTGTCACAGCCTACCTGATTGAAAAGTACGAAGCCTATGCGTAGCATGATAGGCCATGTGGATACTCTTGAAATAGGATTGTGCTGTTAAAAATAATTCAATAGAACGGCATTTTTCGTAATAGCAAAAAACGTTGTATGCAACTCGATGCAAAACTCGATTTTTTCAGCACTCGTTGTATTTATCCAACTCGGCATGCCTCGTTGGATAAATGTACAACTCGTGCTGAAAAAATCATCATTTTGCATCTTGTTGCATAAATAACTATCGGAGGCGAAAAAAACGTGACATTAAATTTCAAACACAACCGTTCGCGCGCGCGGCTTACTGCGATCGTACATGAAACATGCATTGATATTGGCAAATAGTCGGGTGTCTGTTATGGTAGTACAGTGGTAAGGTGTCCGATTCCTGATCCAGAGGTCCCGTGTTAAAGGCTTGCTGGAAACTTTTTTTATTTTCATCCAAATTTTGAGGCATCGTATTTCTGGTCGCAGAAAGTCTGAAAAAGTCGTGCCAAGTACGCATATAGCCTCCACTTTGGTAGGTGTAGACTTTTCATGCATTCTATACAGGGTGTCCGCAAATTATCCGAACAGCAAAATATTGGAAAAATGATCTCGCATTGAAAGCAATGAAAAATCAATGTCCATGTACCATTTATAATATATCTATATGTTAACACAAAATACAACTTTAAAAAATTTCGAAATAATTGCTTGTTACTGAGATAGGCAAATTTAAATTTTTCGGAGACATTTTTCCTGAGGGCTGCTAGTCAAACTGGAGATGTGTTATCCCTAAAACCTAAAAGAGATGAATCCAAATATCCTATTATTATTTGAAGTAATCTACAGGTTAGTGACTTCAAGTTAGACTGGAAATAGAAAATTGTACGGTTTAAATCCAGTGAGTTGTATGGACATTTCTCTTACATCATAAAGCTCGGAAAACAGCTCCCTTTAAGACACCTCAATACATTTGGGTTGGTTGTGCAATTATTTGTAATCGGAAATGTGTCAAACTTACTTCTTAAGAATATAATAAGCCAATGTTTAAAACCATGCAATAATATTGAATTAATTATGCTTGATTGTATAGAGCCATGTTTTCAAAGTTTGTACGGATAATTTGCGGACACCCTGTACGATTGAATTGATTCATATAGAATGATGTGTAACAAAAATTATACCAACCAAAATGTCGGGGTAGTAACATTAGTATCTAATAAAATCTTATTTTAACTCAATAACACGAATTAATTATTTTAATTCAATGACACTCAAAAAACTAATAACTCATATTTACATATGAATTTAAAAATAAAAATGCGATAAAATCTGAAACTTGTTTGACATTCACTTGACCGACGAAAAACCACTGAGGGTTTCGTTTTCATCACTGGGGTTGTTGTGATATTTCGGAAGGCACACGGCAAACATAATTCACCCTAAATCAGAGTTGCAATCTACAATGTGGACCACAAACAATACAAAATATTGGAAAATTGAGTAAACATGTATCATTCACGTGAGCTCGAAATTTTGGTAAAAAAGATTAGATAGGGTCTTAAAGGTTGTAGGACAAAAGGTAGAAGGTCAGCCTCGGCAGAGCGAAACATCTATCGAGTGGCACCTCCTCGATGCACGTAGAATTACATAATTCTCAGGAGAACATAAATGAACTAACGAGTCTCCAACTAAATCGCCTTTGAACTGCCCATAACTGCATACTTGTAACATTCGACAAAAGTAGGCATTGAGTAAATGGAGTACCAAATGTGCATTTTATGGCAGTATGGGAGGAAACCAAAATCAAGGTTCATGATACGTGATAATTTTCAATACAGCTACAAGATTAGGTTCATTGTCAAATGATGTGAATGTTCATGCTGAGAATGAAAGCTTCTTTGTTTATTTATGAGTCAGATGAATGAACTCCTACTGAATCAGTGAGGTACTAGTTCACTGTTTGGGATGAATCTTAAATTTCCTCACTCGCAATAATATTCATTGGGTATAGGATATTCATCGACAGGAATATGATGAACCGATTCTATCGTGATAATTTTCAGCATTCATTCTGATTATCACTCATAATGAAAATATCACCAGTACGACAAGGCGAACTTATTTCGAGCATATTGCAGGCTTATTTCTTGAAAATTACTAATTAAACATCAAAAGTGGAATTTAGAAGAAATAACTAGGAAAATGTTTTCTGCTTGTAGCCTCAATGGCTTTCAGTGACTCTATCTATGCTATTTTCTGCTTGTAGCCTCAATGGCTTTCAGTGACTCTATCTATGCTATCCAGCGATTCTAAAATAAATACCCAAAAACCGCTAAACCGAATGCGATACTTATCCGAGTTCTATTTACCTGAATGCGACATTGACCCAAATTATGTATAGTATTTTGAATCAGACACGATCTTCAAAAACTAATACTTCTGCTTCATAAGAAACCTTCAAAACTCAAAATTTAGATTCTTGGCCATTTGATTCCGTTTCATTTGAGCGAATCATGTACTAACAAATAGGGTGCAGAATCGAACGACATTTACCCGACTGCAACACTTACCGGAATGCGACATTTACCCGAATGCTACATTCACCCAAATGCGACAATAACCCGAATGAGGTCCCCAGTGATTCTAGAAACAATCATTTTGGTTTCGCTATAATACAGAAATCTTACCAGTAGTTTTAGTTTTAATCAGTTTTAGGCGGTCGTGTCTGGTACACTATATTGCTGTGTGCAGTGTCTGCATATTTCAATATACAGTCAACAACGGCGATCCTCAGTAGGATCCGTCATCGTTGAATTCTTCTTTGTGTGAATGTTTTTTTGACAAAACATGCACGAATCTGGTAGAACGTGCATTCAGTTTTTCAATTACTTTTTCTACACTGATTCTCATCCACCTACTGACAGCAAATTCAATTCCGCTAGTGAAAAAAATCATTTCCGTCAGAATACCCCACAAAAACATTCGCAAAATGCAAAAGTTGTATTTTTTTATTAAGAGACAATCATGATTCATCAACTGGAGGCATCACATTGCCGTTTTCTTAAACCAATAATATAAAATTCATTTGTATTTTTTTATATTCAATTTTCAATTTCAGTGCCTCTAGGTGAAATTGAATTTTGAAATGACACCAACAGTGGGTGAAACTGAATGTGTGCGTGTGTTGCACCCACTCTCTTTCTCGTCGCATTCGCACTCGAAGTCAGGTTGGCTTCTTGCTAGCGGAGTTTGTTTTTGTTCGTTTTCGCACTGATCGGGTATCATTCGGCTGAATTTTTACGACACTGGCTGTGTGCGTTTGAAATACAAATATCAAATGCAGGAACACCAAACGTGGTAAGATTTTTCACAAGGTAGGCGAAGTCAAAGATTGATTTTATTTGTTAGGTTGGCGGTGATATAGATCATTGTTGCTAAGTATCCTTTGATTACTTTGTGTTAACGCATTTGAAGCCCAGTTGGAGAAGATTTGCACATCAAACGCAAACAGCAATACAATACACAATTCAGGAAAATGTCATTTCCGGGTAAATGGTATTCGGGTATTTCTTATAGAATCAATCTAAATAACAAAACAGCCGATCACTCTGAAAATTCGATGCATTGAACATAATCATTAAGTAATAATGGATCACATTGAAGTATTCAGAAAATCGACTCAAATTCCATAAAATCAAGCTCCCGGTAAGATTTCTGGAAACCCCATTCGAGTGAACATCGCATTCGGGTATTTGTCGCTCGGGTATTGGTTACAGTATCTATCCAGCAGACCAGTCAATATTTCAGAAACGCTGCCAATACCTCTCTCTGAAAAACTGTCCGTTTTCACTCATGGCAACAAATTATCACCTGATAATGTGAAAAAAAAGAAACCGCGATAATCAGTTCCCGATTTTCATTGAGAATGAACGTTTGTTATTGCCGATTGAGAGACCGATAGTTTTGACAATTGAATGAACTAGAATGAATGTCCGAGAGCTTTTTTGTTACGGGTAACCCAAGTAACCACCAGCCCGCTAATTCGCCTTTTTGGGCTTATAGGGCTGTTATACGGCTTATATAGGGCATGTAAACTCTATAATAGCCCTATATTAGCACGGAGGGCGAATTAAAGTGCTATTTGGTTACTTGGGAATGCTGAAACCGACGAAAGCTCACAGCTGCAAAAATATGACAGCTGTGTTCATGACCGAAGCGATCAAACAAGGCGCGTTGATATTTGTGATCCTTATCGGCCAAAAAATCGAGATGAGTGTTCACCGATACGATTATTTGGAACCTTGACCAAAATTTCTAAAAATTACCAGGAATTAAAAAATGCTTATTTGAGGCTGATATTCTGTACAACTCATATCGCATACTAGGTGAATAGTCATAAAATAATTCTGATAGATATTTCATTGCTATTACATTACGAGGCTCATTTAAAATCTCAATGTGACTGTTATGCGATTATAATTACCAATGTGACAAAACAACTTGGTATTTTTTTCGAATTTTCTATAACAATCTCACAGATTTCAGTAAGCTGATCGAAAGTATTTATCATTCGATGACTTTCCATGGTATTAACTCCAATTTGTCAAAAATGTCGAATGTGACTGTTTATGGGCAGTAAACGCATCAGAATCATAGTGTGCTGCGCTAGCCGGAAGTTCACGAAAATTTTGAAAGCGCGCTAGGGAAGATTCGTTACATGCGCCATCGTCATCGGTATCTCAGTTGTAAAACAACTGCTTAGTGACAAAGAGTCTCTACCTATTTTTACCTCATTATGCAGGTATCTAGATGGTCCACATGATACGGTCGAAGACGCGAGTTACAATTTCCGTTCTCGTTTTAAAATTTTGTCTTCACATCAATGATTGCGCTGTAATTGAACAGCGCATGCGACGGAGCGCATGAGACACTCCTTCAGCACGGTCTTTCTGAAAATATACGCGTTTCCGACACGGCTGTTTTAGCTGTAGCGCTTGGGCTTGGTTTAGTGACAACTAGCTTTTTTATCTAAAGAGTAGGGAGTCGGATCCTATTCTTGGCAGTTTTGATTCACTTCGGCAGTGGGGCTTTTTGAAAGCTACTGAGCTCATATTTGGCCACAATGTGCGTCAAATTAAAGTGCTTCTTATTGCAAAGTTTTAGAAAATTCGGTCGAGAAATTTTTGCCATTCGACCTTTTGTCCCTTCGACCTTATGTCATAGGCTCGTTCTTAAAAGCCTGTTGCTCTACAAGCACTAACTGGAAATAATCAAAATGATCTTCTAATTTCATAAGGAAAATCTAGAAGTAACGGGTAAAATTGATAAATAAAATCACGATCCCTTTCCTCATTGAAATATTCTGCCAAATTGGCCAGAAAGGTTTTCATGAGTAATATCTTATGAACGGTATTCCCAGATCAACATTTGAAAACAATGCTTATAAGACTGGGCACAAAACGCGGACTATGCCCAAGGATGACTTGCAAGTTCTCGAATCCCATCCCCGAGACAGTCACTTATGATCTTAAAGTTATAGTGACGATTTCATTCGGAAAGGAAGCAAAATCGTTGATCCCGAGATGAACTAGCCTGAAATTTAAAATCTCGTGAGTAAAGATAAAAAAAAGAAGGAAGATCAGTAGAACAGAATCAAATTTCCCTTAAAAATTAGAGAATTTCTGAAGTGTCACCAACAGGCGTTACAGGATTAGTTCTCAATTGATTTCAAAACACGATCAAAGGAAATGAAGAAAAACATCTAATCTGTAGGTAGCCATCAATGATCAGCAATATTTTGCAAGTTTTGACAAGCTTAAAAACTGCAGAAAGGCCGAAAGAGATTAGGATGATAAAAGTCATTTTTCTCACTTATTTACTATTGGGGATATGTGTTTTACTGTACTGATATGATGAACAATCTACGAACATCGTATAACAATAGTGCCCTCAGGTTTGGGGATTGTTTAGATGGGTTTTATCATGCACTGTTACACTGTCCCCCGATATTATCAGAGCTGTAGCAGTAGACAACTCTCATGATGTGTTGCGGATCATGATTGTTACAAAAAGCGATAAGTGAGAGATACTCTCAAATTTCTCAGAATTCAACACCTTGTCATCAATGGTAAAAGCCATTCCCATGTTCCGAAATGAGTGTCAAATTTTATTGCTTTTATAATAATCGCCCAACAATGCTTGAAATAAATGCATGGTTTCCCCAACTTTCAAGCTTCCATCCAACTGAAGGAAATTCTAGAATACACTGCAGTTCGCTAAAGACCTTAAACTTTCCGCCCTGCGCCCGGTATCTGCAGTTTGTGAAAAATCATCCCGTTAGCCGTTTCCAAGCCATAAAGCAACACTTTGCCGCTATCATTGTTATCGGGCATTGTTTGCGTAAACTTTGTAGCTCCATCGCCGCCCATTTTCGGGACTGACTTTCGCCAAACTGCTCCCCACCAAGTCCCACTAGATCAATACCAAACGGCAAGACAAACGGTAAACTTTGCATTTGTTCTCCAGCAGCGCGCAACATAAACAGAAACATTTCCCACAGACAGAAAGCCTCGAACAACCGGTCCATAACTTCCGATGGAGCCGCATGGTGTGCCTTTTGGGAACAAAGTGCGGCCACTCCATTTGCTCTCGGCAAAGTTGTAAAATTCCTCGCTTGTCGGATTACCAGCAGAATCCCACATCAAAGCGGGAAGAAGACTATCAATTACCCAGAACCGAAGATAACTTTTACCTTTGGGTTTATTGTGCGAGAGGAGGGCTAAGACTGCAATAAACCCGGGAAACGTTAAGACAGCAGCAGCAGCATAGTAGGAAGCATCATCACCGAGACCAACAGCCCGCTAAAACTTGGAAAGCCAACGCAAAGTGCCACTGCCGGATGCGACACCCGCCCGTGGACTCACAAGTGAAGTGCCAAACTTTCCGCAAGAGCAATTATATTCAAATCAGTTTTAACTACGTGAATTTTAAGCGTCGTAAAATATTTTCCCTTTTTTGCTTCCTAGCGTTGGCTGATGACGTGTAAGGTTATGCGATATGTTAAAACACAGCCTTATGCGATTTGTATTAACTTAATCAATGAAGGCATTTTGTGTTACTTCCTTAAACGAGTAAGCTGCAACAAAGCAAAGCAATGCTAAAGGTGTGTGGGTTCAATTCCCGGTCGGTCCAGGATCTTTTTGCAATGGAAATTTCCTTGACGTCTTTGGGCATAGAATATCATCGTATCTGTCACACGATATACGAATGCGAAAATGGCTTCTTTGGTGAAATCAATTAGTCAATTTCGTGGAATTCTGCGGAATTTCGATTCAGAAAATCATTTACGAAGCCATATCGCATACCCTTAATTGCGTCGATCGGTCCAAAGCTAAAACTTTCCCAACCGACTCGACGACAGAATGGCATCATCCATTCCCCAATTCAGGTAAAGTTCCTCCAAAAACCGTGTTTCTCATCGACGACGACGACTGAGATTCGCTCGGTTAGCGAAATGATTCATCTGGAATTAATCAAGAAGAGAGGATCCATCAGCCGAATGGAGGGGTCTTCATCCGACACTTCTTTCATTAGAGCGAAGAAGAGACCTCCCGGTTCCCGAGCTCGACGACTACGACCATGGCGCCGACAGTCGAACAAGAAAGCGAACGCCAATCATCAGCTTTTTCGCATTAGATGAAATTAGCATATCGTATCAATTTGGACCTAAATTATTCATTCTCATTTTCGGCTGCTGCCGGAGCTAATTTGAATTACTTTGTAGTCGGTTCGGTAGTAACTAGTTCGGTTCGGCAGTTGTCTGGAAAACCGAGAAGCTTGTTCTACAGCATGTTGGTCCAATTTGAATAATTTACCATCTAGGTCATTAGGTTCGAGAGTCGGGATAACGGAGATTTGCACAAACCGGATCGGGACAACTAAGTATAACACTAGCGATGTAATTGAGTATTCTGCACTGAGAAGGCCGCTGAATAAATGATACGTAGGAAAGTAGAAATTTCCAAAAATTAATTCGGAATTTCGTGTTAAAAAGTGGAGCCTTTATCAATAAAATCAGGCAAAATATAATCTAATAAATCTAATTATTACAATTTTATTCAGTGACCCATGGAACAATATTAGAAAATCTATGTATTTTATATACTCCTCAAAATCCCGTTCAGGAATCTTTTCAGAATACTGTTCAAGATTCTCCTCAGCATTCTATTCAGGATTCTCCTAATAATCCATTTCAAAATAATCCTCAGAATCCTGCCCAGGATCAGAATCCTGTTCATGATTCCCCTCGGAATCCTGTTCAGAAAGCTCCTCAGAATCCTGTTCAAGGTTCTCCTCAGAATCCTGGTCACAAGTCTCCTCAGAATCCTGGTCAAGATTCTTCTCAGGAATCATCCTTTCAGAATCCTGTATTAGGATTAGCCGCAGAAGCCAAATAAAGATTCTCTTCAAAGTTCAAAGATTCTCCTCAGAATCCTGATAAGGATTCTCCTGAGAATCCTGTTCAGGATTCTCTTTAGAATCCTGTTCAGGATTCTCTTTAGAATGCTGTTCAGGATTCTCTTCAGAATCCTGTTCAGGATTCTCTTCAGAATCCTGTTCAGGATTCTCTTCAGAATCCTGTTCAGGATTCTCTTCAGAATCCTGTTCAGGATTCTCTTCAGAATCCTGTTCAGGATTCTCTTCAGAATCCTGTTCAGGATTCTCTTCAGAATCCTGTTCAGGATTCTCTTCAGAATCCTGTTCAGGATTCTCTTCAGAATCCTGTTCAGGATTCTCTTCAGAATCCTGTTCAGGATTCTCTTCAGAATCCTGTTCAGGATTCTCTTCAGAATCCTGTTCAGGATTCTCTTCAGAATCCTGTTCAGGATTCTCTTCAGAATCCTGTTCAGGATTCTCTTCAGAATCCTGTTCAGGATTCTCTTCAGAATCCTGTTCAGGATTCTCTTCAGAATCCTGTTCAGGATTCTCTTCAGAATCCTGTTCAGGATTCTCTTCAGAATCCTGTTCAGGATTCTCTTCAGAATCCTGTTCAGGATTCTCTTCAGAATCCTGTTCAGGATTCTCTTTAGAATCCTGTTCAGGATTCTCTTCAGAATCCTGTTCAGGATTCTCTTTAGAATCCTGATCAGGATTCTCTTCAGAATCCTGATCAGGATTCTCTTCAGAATCCTGATCAGGATTCTCTTCAGAATCCTGATCAGGATTCTCTTCAGAATCCTGTTCAGGATTCTCTTCAGAATCCTGTTCAGGATTCTCTTCAGAATCCTGTTCAGGATTCTCTTCAGAATCCTGTTCAGGATTCTCTTCAGAATCCTGTTCAGGATTCTCTTCAGAATCCTGTTCAGGATTCTCTTCAGAATCCTGTTCAGGATTCTCTTCAGAATCCTGTTCAGGATTCTCTTCAGAATCCTGTTCAGGATTCTCTTCAGAATCCTGTTCAGGATTCTCTTCAGAATCCTGTTCAGGATTCTCTTCAGAATCCTGATCAGGATTCTCTTCAGAATCCTGATCAGGATTCTCTTCAGAATCCTGATCAGGATTCTCTTCAGAATCCTGATCAGGATTCTCTTCAGAATCCTGTTCAGGATTCTCTTCAGAATCCTGTTCAGGATTCTCTTCAGAATCCTGTTCAGGAATTCTCTTCAGAATCCTGTTCAGGATTCTCTTCAGAATCCTGTTCAGGATTCTCTTCAGAATCCTGTTCAGGATTCTCTTCAGAATCCTGTTCAGGATTCTCTTCAGAATCCTGTTCAGGATTCTCTTCAGAATCCTGTTCAGGATTCTCTTCAGAATCCTGTTCAGGATTCTCTTCAGAATCCTGTTCAGGATTCTCTTCAGAATCCTGCTCAGGATTCTCTTCAGAATCCTGTTCAGGATTCTCTTCAGAATCCTGTTCAGGATTCTCTTCAGAATCCTGTTCAGGATTCTCTTCAGAATCCTGTTCAGGATTCTCTTCAGAATCCTGTTCAGGATTCTCTTCAGAATCCTGTTCAGGATTCTCTTCAGAATCCTGTTCAGGATTCTCTTCAGAATCCTGTTCAGGATTCTCTTTAGAATCCTGTTCAGGATTCTCTTTAGAATCCTGTTCAGGATTCTCTTTAGAATCCTGTTCAGGATTCTCTTTAGAATCCTGTTCAGGATTCTCTTCAGAATCCTGTTCAGGATTCTCTTCAGAATCCTGTTCAGGATTCTCTTCAGAATCCTGTTCAGGATTCTCTTCAGAATCCTGTTCTGGATTCTCTTCAGAATCCTGTTCAGGATTCTCTTCAGAATCCTGTTCAGGATTCTCTTCAGAATCCTGTTCAGGATTCTCTTCAGAATCCTGTTCAGGATTCTCTTCAGAATCCTGTTCAGGATTCTCTTCAGAATCCTGTTCAGGATTCTCTTCAGAATCCTGTTCAGGATTCTCTTCAGAATCCTGTTCAGGATTCTCTTCAGAATCCTGTTCAGGATTCTCTTCAGAATCCTGTTCAGGATTCTCTTCAGAATTCTGTTCAGGATTCTCTTCAGAATTCTGTTCAAGATGCTCTTCAGAATACTGTTCAGGATTTTCTTCAGAATCCTGTTTGGAAATCTCTTCAGAATCCTGTTTAAGATGCTCTTCAGAATCCTGTCCAGGATTCTCTTCAGAATCCTGTACAGGATTCTCTACAGAATCCTGTTCAAGATTCCCTGCAGAATCCTGGTCAGGACTTCTGCAGCATTCTGTTCAGGATCGTCTTCAAGGTCCTGTTCAGGATTCTCTTCAGAATCCTGTTTAGAATTCTCTTCAGAATCTTGTTAAGAATCCCCTTCCGAATCTCGTTCAAGTTGCTCCTCAGAATTCTCTTCAGGATTCTCCTCTGAATCCTGTTCAGGATACTTTTCAGAATCCTATCCAGGATTCCCTTCAAATCCTGTTCAGCATTTTCTTCAGAATCCCGTTCAGGATTTTCCACAGAATCCTGTTCTGGATTCTCCTGAGAATTCTTCTCAGAATTGAACATGGATTCTTCTCATTCATCTGAACAGGTTTCTGAAAAGAATCCTGTTCCCCAGAATTCTGTCCATGATTCTGTTCGAAATCCTGTTCAGGATTCTTTTCAGAATCCTGGTCAGGATTCTTTTCAGTATCCTGGTCAGGATTCTCTTCAGGATTCTCTTCATAATCCTGGTCAGGATTCTCTTCAGAATCCTTCTCAGGTTTCCCCTCAGAATACTGTTCAGGTTTCTCTTCACAATCCTGCTCAGGATTTTTCACAAAATCTTGTTCAGGATTTTCGTCAGAATCCTGTTCAGGATTCTCCTCAGTCCAGTCCTAGTCCAGTCCTAGTCCAGTCCTAGTCCAGTCCTAGTCCAGTCCTAGTCCAGTCCTAGTCCAGTCCTAGTCCAGTCCTAGTCCTAGTCCAGTCCTAGTCCAGTCCTAGTCCAGTCCTAGTCCAGTCCTAGTCCAGTCCTAGTCCAGTCCTAGTCCAGTCCTAGTCCAGTCCTAGTCCATCCTAGTCCAGTCCTAGTCCAGTCCTAGTCCAGTCCTAGTCCAGTCCTAGTCCAGTCCTAGTCCAGTCCTAGTCCAGTCCTAGTCCAGTCCTAGTCCAGTCCTAGTCCAGTCCTAGTCCAGTCCTAGTCCAGTCCTAGTCCAGTCCTAGTCCAGTCCTAGTCCAGTCCTAGTCCAGTCCTAGTCCAGTCCTAGTCCAGTCCTAGTCCAGTCCTAGTCCAGTCCTAGTCCAGTCCTAGTCCAGTCCTAGTCCAGTCCTAGTCCAGTCCTAGTCCAGTCCTAGTCCAGTCCCTAGTCCAGTCCTAGTCCAGTCCTAGTCCAGTCCTAGTCCAGTCCTAGTCCAGTCCTAGTCCAGTCCTAGTCCAGTCCTAGTCCAGTCCTAGTCCAGTCCTAGTCCAGTCTAGTCCAGTCCTAGTCAGTCCTAGTCCAGTCCTAGTCCAGTCCTAGTCCAGTCCTAGTCCAGTCCTAGTCCAGTCCTAGTCCAGTCCTAGTCCAGTCCTAGTCCAGTCCTAGTCCAGTCCAGTTCAGTCCTAGTCAGTCCTAGTCCAGTCCTAGTCCAGTCCTAGTCCAGTCCTAGTCCAGTCCTAGTCCAGTCCTAGTCCCAGTCCTAGTCCAGTCCTAGTCCAGTCCAGTCCAGTCCAGTCCTAGTCCAGTCCTAGTCCAGTCCAGTCCAGTCCTAGTCAGTCCTAGTCCGTCCTAGTCCAGTCTAGTCCAGTCCTAGTCCAGTCCTAGTCCAGTCCTAGTCCAGTCCTAGTCCAGTCCTAGTCCAGTCTAGTCCAGTCCTAGTCCAGTCCTAGTCCATCCTAGTCCCAGTCCTAGTCCCAGTCCTAGTCCAGTCCTAGTCCAGTCCTAGTCCAGTCCTAGTCCAGTCCTAGTCCAGTCCAGTCCAGTCTAGTCCAGTCCTAGTCCAGTCCTAGTCCAGTCCTAGTCCAGTCCTAGTCCAGTCCTAGTCCAGTCCTAGTCCAGTCCTAGTCCAGTCCTAGTCCAGTCCTAGTCCAGTCCTAGTCCAGTCCTAGTCCAGTCCTAGTCCAGTCCTAGTCCAGTCCTAGTCCAGTCCTAGTCCAGTCTAGTCCAGTCTAGTCCAGTCCTAGTCCAGTCCTAGTCCAGTCCTAGTCCAGTCCTAGTCCAGTCCTAGTCCAGTCCTAGTCCAGTCCTAGTCCAGTCCTAGTCCAGTCCTAGTCCAGTCCTAGTCCAGTCCTAGTCCAGTCCTAGTCCAGTCCTAGTCCAGTCCTAGTCCAGTCCTAGTCCAGTCCTAGTCCAGTCCTAGTCCAGTCCTAGTCCAGTCCTAGTCCAGTCCTAGTCCAGTCCTAGTCCAGTCCTAGTCCAGTCCTAGTCCAGTCCTAGTCCAGTCCTAGTCCAGTCCTAGTCCAGTCCTAGTCCAGTCCTAGTCCAGTCCTAGTCCAGTCCCAGTCCAGTCCTAGTCCAGTCCTAGTCCAGTCCTAGTCCAGTCCTAGTCCAGTCCTAGTCCAGTCCTAGTCCAGTCCTAGTCCAGTCCTAGTCCAGTCCTAGTCCAGTCCTAGTCCAGTCCTAGTCCAGTCCTAGTCCAGTCCTAGTCCAGTCCTAGTCCAGTCCTAGTCCAGTCCTAGTCCAGTCCTAGTCAGTCCTAGTCCAGTCCTAGTCCAGTCCTAGTCCAGTCCTAGTCCAGTCCTAGTCCAGTCCTAGTCCAGTCCTAGTCCAGTCCTAGTCCAGTCCTTAGTCCAGTCCTAGTCCAGTCCTAGTCCAGTCCTAGTCCAGTCCTAGTCCAGTCCTAGTCCAGTCCTAGTCCAGTCCTAGTCCAGTCCTAGTCCAGTCCTAGTCCAGTCCTAGTCCAGTCCTAGTCCAGTCCTAGTCCAGTCCTAGTCCAGTCCTAGTCCAGTCCTAGTCCAGTCCTAGTCCAGTCCTAGTCCAGTCCTAGTCCAGTCCTAGTCCAGTCCTAGTCCATCCTAGTCCAGTCCTAGTCCAGTCCTAGTCCAGTCCTAGTCCAGTCCAGTCCTAGTCCAGTCCTAGTCCAGTCCTAGTCCAGTCCTAGTCCAGTCCTAGTCCAGTCCTAGTCCAGTCCTAGTCCAGTCCTAGTCCAGTCCTAGTCCAGTCCTAGTCCAGTCCTAGTCCAGTCCTAGTCCAGTCCTAGTCCAGTCCTAGTCCAGTCCTAGTCCAGTCCTAGTCCAGTCCTAGTCCAGTCCTAGTCCAGTCCTAGTCCAGTCCTAGTCCAGTCCTAGTCCAGTTCCTAGTCCAGTCCTAGTCCAGTCCTAGTCCAGTCCTAGTCCAGTCTAGTCCAGTCCTAGTCCAGTCCTAGTCCCAGTCCTAGTCCAGTCCTAGTCCAGTCCTAGTTCCAGTCCTAGTCCAGTCCTAGTCCAGTCCTAGTTCCAGTCCTAGTCCAGTCCTAGTCCAGTCCTAGTCCAGTCCTAGTCCAGTCCTAGTCCAGTCCTAGTCCAGTCCTAGTCCAGTCCTAGTCCAGTCCTTAGTCCAGTCCTAGTCCAGTCCTAGTCCAGTCCTAGTCCAGTCCTAGTCCAGTCCTAGTCCAGTCCTAGTCCAGTCCTAGTCCAGTCCTAGTCCAGTCCTAGTCCAGTCCTAGTCCAGTCCTAGTCCAGTCCTAGTCCAGTCCTAGTCCAGTCCTAGTCCAGTCCTGTCCAGTCCTAGTCCCAGTCCTAGTCCAGTCCTAGTCCAGTCCTAGTCCAGTCCTAGTCCAGTCCTAGTCCAGTCCTAGTCCAGTCCTAGTCCAGTCCTAGTCCAGTCCTAGTCCAGTCCTAGTCCAGTCCTAGTCCAGTCCTAGTCCAGTCCTAGTCCAGTCCTAGTCCAGTCCTAGTCCAGTCCTAGTCCAGTCCTAGTCCAGTCCTAGTCCAGTCCTAGTCCAGTCCTAGTCCAGTCCTAGTCCAGTCCTAGTCCAGTCCTAGTCCAGTCCTAGTCCAGTCCTAGTCCAGTCCTAGTCCAGTCCTAGTCCAGTCCTAGTCCCAGTCCTAGTCCAGTCCTAGTCAGTCCTAGTCCAGTCCTAGTCCAGTCCTAGTCCAGTCCTAGTCCAGTCCTAGTCCAGTCCTATCCAGTCTAGTCCAGTCCTAGTCCAGTCCTAGTCCAGTCCTAGTCCAGTCCTAGTCCAGTCCTAGTCCAGTCCTAGTCCAGTCCTAGTCCAGTCCTAGTCCAGTCCTAGTCCAGTCCTAGTCAGTCTAGTCCAGTCCTAGTCCAGTCCTAGTCCAGTCCTAGTCCAGTCCTAGTCCAGTCCTAGTCCAGTCCTAGTCCAGTCCTAGTCCAGTCCTAGTCCAGTCCTAGTCCAGTCCTAGTCCAGTCCTAGTCCAGTCCTAGTCCAGTTCCTAGTCCAGTCCTAGTCCAGTCCTAGTCCAGTCCTAGTCCAGTCCTAGTCCAGTCCTAGTCCAGTCCTAGTCCAGTCCTAGTCCCAGTCCTAGTCCAGTCCTAGTCCAGTCCTAGTCCAGCCTAGTTCCCAGTCCTAGTCCAGTTCCTAGTCCAGTCCTAGTCCAGTCCTAGTCCAGTCCTAGTCCAGTCCTAGTCCAGTCCTAGTCCAGTCCTAGTCCAGTCCTAGTCCAGTCCTAGTCCAGTCCTAGTCCAGTCCTAGTCCAGTCCTAGTCCAGTCCTAGTCCAGTCCTAGTCCAGTCCTAGTCCCAGTCCCTAGTCCAGTCCTAGTCCAGCTCTAGTCCAGTCCTAGTCCAGTTCCTAGTCCAGTCCTAGTCCAGTCCTAGTCCAGTCCTAGTCCAGTCCTAGTCCTAGTCCAGTCCTAGTCCAGTCCTAGTCCAGTCCTAGTCCAGTCCTAGTCCAGTCCTAGTCCAGTCCTAGTCCAGTCCTAGTCCAAGTCCTAGTCCAGTCCATAGTCCAGTCCTTAGTCCAGTCCCTAGGTCCAGTCCTAGTCCAGTCCTAGTCCAGTCCTAGTCCAGTCCTAGTCCAGTCCAAGTCCAGTCCAGTCCCAGTGCCTAGTTGCCAGTCCTAGTTCCAGTCCTAGTCCCAGTCCTAGTCCAGTCCTAGTCCAGTCCTAGTCCAGTCCTAGTCCAGTCCTAGTCCAGTCCCTAGTCCAGTCCTAGTCCAGTCCTAGTCCAGTCCTAGTCCCAGTCCTAGTCCAGTCCTTAGTCCAGCCTAGTCCAGTCCCTAGTACCAGTCCTAGTTCCAGGTCCTAGTCCAGTCCTAGTCCAGTCCTAGTCCAGTCCTAAGTCCAGTCCTAGTCCAGTCCTAGTCCAGTCCTAGTCCAGTCCTAGTCCAGTCCTAGTCCAGTCCTAGTCCAGTCCTAGTCCAGTCCTAGTCCAGTCCTAGTCCAGTCCTAGTCCAGTCCTAGTCCAGTCCTAGTCCAGTCCATAGTCCAGTCCTAGTCCAGTCCTAGTCCAGTCCTAGTCCAGTCCAGTCCTAGGTCCAGTCCTAGTTCCAGTCCTAGTCCAGTCCTAGTCCAGTCCTAGTCCAGTCCTAGTCCAGTCCTAGTCCAGTCCTAGTCCAGTCCTAGTCCAGTCCTAGTCCAGTCCTAGTCCAGTCCTAGTCCAGTCCTAGTCCAGTCCTAGTCCAGTCCTAGTCCAGTCCTAGTCCAGTCCTAGTCCAGTCCTAGTCCAGTCCTAGTCCAGTCCTAGTCCAGTCCTAGTCCAGTCCTAGTCCAGTCCTAGTCCAGTCCTAGTCCAGTCCTAGTCCAGTCCTAGTCCAGTCCTAGTCCAGTCCTAGTCCAGTCCTAGTCCAGTCCTAGTCCAGTCCTAGTCCAGTCCTAGTCCAGTCCTAGTCCAGTCCTAGTCCAGTCCTAGTCCAGTCCTAGTCCAGTCCTAGTCCAGTCCTAGTCCAGTCCTAGTCCAGTCCTAGTCCAGTCCTAGTCCAGTCCTAGTCCAGTCCTAGTCCAGTCCTAGTCCAGTCCTAGTCCAGTCCTAGTCCAGTCCTAGGTCCTAGTCCAGTCCTAGTCCAGTCCTAGTCCAGTCCTAGTCCAGTCCTAGTCCAGTCCTAGTCCAGTCCTAGTCCAGTCCTAGTCCAGTCCTAGCCCAGTCCTAGTTCAGTTCTAGTCCAGTCCTAGTCCAGTCCTAGTCCAGTCCTAGTTCAGTCCTAGTCCAGTCCTAGTTCAGTTCTAGTCCAGTCCTAATCCAGTCCTAGTCCAGTCCTAGTCCAGTCCTAGTCCAGTCCTAGTCCAGTCCTAGTCCAGTCCTAGTCCAGTCCTAGTCCAGTCCTAGTCCAGTCCTAGTCCAGTCCTAGTCCAGTCCTAGTCCAGTCCTAGTCCAGTCCTAGTCCAGTCCTAGTTCAGTTCTAGTCCAGTCCTAATCCAGTCCTAGTCCAGTCCTAGTCCAGTCCTAGTTCAGTTCTAGTCCAGTCCTAATCCAGTCCTAGTCCAGTCCTAGTCCAGTCCTAGTCCAGTCCTAGTCCAGTCCTAGTTCAGTCCTAATTTAGTGCGAATCTGATCCAAGTCTAGCCATAGTTTAATCCTTGCCAAGTTCTAGTCTAATGTATATTCTAGAAGTAATTTCTTCGTTCTCTTATCTAGCCTAGTCTATGTTCTGTTATGGGTCTCTTCTAGTCACCTTCTTTTCATCATCAAGTTTCATCTTCAAGCTGTTTCAGTTTTACTGTTTTTATGATTCTTTTCTAGTCATCTTCTAGCCCTCTTCTAGTCATCTTCTAGTCCTCTTCTAATCCTCTTTTAGTCCTCTTCTAGTCCTCTTTTAGTTCTCTTCTGATCCTCTTCTACTCATCTGGTCCTCTGCTAGTCCTCTTCTAGTCCTCTTCTATTTCTCTTCGTTTCCTGTTTTAGTCCTCTTCTAGTCCTCTTCTAGTTCTTTTCTAGTCCTCTTCAGTCCTCTTCTAGTCAGCTTCTAGTCTTCTTCTAGTCTTCTTCTAGTTCTCTTCTAGTCCTCTTCTAGTCCTCGTCTAGTCCTCTTCTAGTCCCTAGTCCTCTTCTAGTCCTCTTCTAGTCCTCATCTAGTCTTCTTCTAGTCCTCTTCTAGTCCTCATCTAGTCTTCTTCTAGTCCTCCTCTAGTCCTCTTGTAGTTTCCTTCTAATCCTCTTTTAGTCTTCTTCTAGTCCTCTTTTAGTCCTTTTCTATTCCTCTTCAGTCCACTTTTAGTCCTCTTCTAGTTCTCTTCAAGTCCTCTTCTAGTCCTGCTCTAGTCCTCTCCTAGTTCTATTTTAATCCTCTTCTAGTCTTCTTATTAATCTCTTCTGAGTCCCTTTCGAATCGTCTTCAAGTCTTCTTCTATTGAACTTCCAGTCATCATCTAGTTCTATATTATTTGTTTTCCACATTTCTCCCATTTATTTTCCAGTTTTGTTTTAGCTTTTTTTTTTCTCAACACCGCTTTTCTAGTACTAGTCTTCTAAACTTATCTATTTATTGCTTAGTTCGAAACATCTTAAAACTAATTTGGATCTAAGATGATTTATTCGATGCATTACATTGAATTGAGTATGATTTCAATCTGAACCTTTCCTACTTGCTTGCTAGAAAATTTCCAACAGCTGGCAAAAATTAAAGCCAATCACCTTTTGTCCAAATAGAAGCCAATCAACGTCCATCCGATAGCGACCTGACCACCATGCATTCCATCTAATAGAGTCCCCCCCCTTTTTTCCCAACCAACCCCAAAATGGATGCTGACCTGCTGAAAAATCTTGCTTCACTCCGCTGGAAAACTATCGCCTGGGGAATATATTTATTTAAGTTTTTTTTTCACGGCTCTTTCCGCCGAGCTCACTATCTCAAGCCATCCATACAGCAGCACAGTTTCTTTCGCACATACCCACAAATACAAACACCGATCGACCTAAGCGACGAATGGCTGGTGCTGGTGCAGCTCTATTTTACAACCGACCTCTCCCCCTCTTTCAAACCACTCCCCCTCTCCAAAACTATGACCCCGTTAGCCTCTCTGCTGATGGCTCAACTCCTTCAGGAGCGCTTTGTCATCGTTTCGGGTGGTGGCAAACAGGGAACCCAACAAGGACCATAAGGCAAAACTCTTCTGTCGGTTTTCGGTCTTCTCGTCGTCGACAAATCGAGTCTGGAGCGCAGAGTGGAGCGAAAGCTTCTTTTTTATTACACTCACTGTGGAAACAATTGAATTACACTCAGCTTATAAATGGGGGTTCCTGGCGCCTCCGGATGGTCGTCTCGACTTGAACCCATTTAGCATTGGGTTGCAGATTTTTTTTTTTCGCTTGCTCTTCCATCTCTGTGTGCAATGCTTCGAGCAAATAAAAAAAAGGTTAAGCGCAACATGATAAATGGATGTGTTTAAAGATTTAACGAGTGCTTCGGCTAATAGTTTTCCATTTCTGTTTATTGAATTATCATTAGCTGTGGCAGAGGTTTCAATCTACTTCCCTCACTTACCGAAAAGACGATGGCTAGTTGGAACTCATTCGCATAATGGAAAAAAGAATCTCATGAGAAAAGGATTCAGAATCGAAAACAAATCGAAATCGAAATCGAATCGAAATCAAATCGAAATCAAATCGAAATTGAATCGAAATCGAATCGAAATCAAATCGAAATCAAATCGAAATTGAATCGAAATCGAATCGAAATCGAATCGAAATCGAATCGAAATCGAATCGAAATCGAATCGAAATCGAATCGAAATCGAATCGAAATCGAATCGAAATCGAATCGAAATCGAATCGAAATCGAATCGAAATCGAATCGAAATCGAATCGAAATCGAATCGAAATCGAATCGAAATCGAATCGAAATCGAATCGAAATCGAATCGAAATCGAATCGAAATCGAATCGAAATCGAATCGAAATCGAATCGAAATCGAATCGAAATCGAATCGAAATCGAATCGAAATCGAATCGAAATCGAATCGAAATCGAATCGAAATCGAATCGAAATCGAATCGAAATCGAATCGAAATCGAATCGAAATCGAATCGAAATCGAATCGAAATCGAATCGAAATCGAATCGAAATCGAATCGAAATCGAATCGAAATCGAATCGAAATCGAATCGAATCGAATCGAATCGAAATCGAATCGAAATCGAATCGAAATCGAATCGAAATCGAATCGAAATCGAATCGAAATCGAATCGAAATCGAATCGAAATCGAATCGAAATCGAATCGAAATCGAATCGAAATCGAATCGAAATCGAATCGAAATCGAATCGAAATCGAATCGAAATCGAATCGAAATCGAATCGAAATCGAATCGAAATCGAATCGAAATCGAATCGAAATCGAATCGAAATCGAATCGAAATCGAATCGAAATCGAATCGAAATCGAATCGAAATCGAATCGAAATCGAATCGAAATCGAATCGAAATCGAATCGAAATCGAATCGAAATCGAATCGAAATCGAATCGAAATCGAATCGAAATCGAATCGAAATCGAATCGAAATCGAATCGAAATCGAATCGAAATCGAATCGAAATCGAATCGAAATCGAATCGAAATCGAATCGAATCGAATCGAAATCGAATCGAAATCGAATCGAAATCGAATCGAAATCGAATCGAAATCGAATCGAAATCGAATCGAAATCGAATCGAAATCGAATCGAAATCGAATCGAAATCGAATCGAAATCGAATCGAAATCGAATCGAAATCGAATCGAAATCGAATCGAAATCGAATCGAAATCGAATCGAAATCGAATCGAAATCGAATCGAAATCGAATCGAAATCGAATCGAAATCGAATCGAATCGAAATTGAATCGAAATCGAATCGAAATCGAAATCGAATCAAAAACGAATCGATTTCAATTAAATCTGATTTAAAAAGTAGATTATAATTTATAAAATTTTAAAGCCCAGTATTTTAAAGAAACGAACAGTTTAGCAAATAGATCCTGTACAGAACTGACATGATGGAAGATGGAAAACTGTGTGGATGAATTATTCCAACCGGCGCTTCGGTCTAAGAGGAAATAAATGTTAAGTGCGAATGTGAATGGAAAAAGTTGCTTTTATTGGCTCTTCAGTCGGTTTGAGGCGGAAAGTTGTGAAAAGTGTTCCATGCAAAACCGAGCGGACATAGTCGCAAAGTGGTATGGCAAAGCGCTTTTGTGCCACTTTTATCGCAGGGTTATGGTTTATGCAAATGGGGCGGAGTTTTCTACGTAAACGCACGAAATTGGCTTCGTACGAAATTATTGACGAAATAGCGTAGCAAAAAGTCAACTTGTTGGCGAAACGTGTCGCACTGGATTAAAATAAATCCCGATTCAGCTTCAGACGTGCCGGCGTTCACTCGTTCTCCAATCACCGCACGAGAAGTACTAATACCTGTCTTTGTCAATTTTCGCTCATAAGAACCAGACAGACAAATCCTTCTCACATCTATATTTATTTTTCTTTTCCTTCCCTGTTTGCAGAGATTGCCGCGTGGTCCGGGATCCACAGACGCTGAAATCCAAAGGCTACGGCTTTGTGTCGTTCGTGAAGAAATCGGTAAGTGGCTCCAATATCGTTGTTTCTCACATTTTTCCTATTCGACGATTCGATGAACATAACAATGATATGATGGGAAAATAAAACCATTCACCGGTAGACTCCCACGCATCCAAACATCTCCGTCACGACTAAAGACCATGCTCCCGAATAAATACCCTATGAAGCTCGTCCAAAAGCACTTCGGAATCAAATTACGGGCGAAATTCTCCTAATCATTAGATTGATACAGTCGAAGTGGACGGACAACCTCAGCCATAAACACATAACACTTTTACCGGCCATTATGTTGAATGGAGAAACACTAACGATGAATTCGACTAGTCAGCGTCAGTATGGAAGGGCGATGGTGATACCACTATCTGATCAGAACCTTCTAATGCTTCTGTTCTTTAGATACTGTTTCCAGTGATTTGCCGTTTGACGATTCTAGTTGTTCGGGTAAGGGCCGATAGGTATGAGGGTTTCAACGGAGAGAGCCTAGATGCCTGGACCCATGTCAAGTCTGACAGGCTACATCCACTCTCTGATGCACTTTAGCAATCTGAGAGACTACCGAGATATATTCAAACTAGAAACTACCTTCAATCACAAGAGACTGAGAATTTATTTCCATAAAAATCGCAGAGACATTAAGCTAAAATAGTTTATCAAGTCTAAGGACTCACATTAATTTAAACCAATAATTTTGGCTGAGTTTTGTTCTTTGGAATCTGAAACAATCATTATGCATGACAAAATGTGTAGCCTCTTATGGAATAATAAAAAGTAATCTACATTCAACTTCCTGTTCAAGATTCTACCCAAAATCTTGATCAGAATTCTCCTCAGAACCCTGCTCAAGGTTCTCCTCAGAATCCTGCTCATGATTCTCCTTATAATTCTGCTCAGGAATTTCCTCAGAATCCTGTTCAGGATTCTCCTCATATTCTCGATCAGTATTCTCCTCAAAAACCCTGCTCAAAGTTCTCCTCCGAATCCTGCTCAGGATTTTCCCCGGAATCCTGTTCAGAGTTCTCCTTAGAAACATGTTCAGAATTCTCCTCAGAGTCCTATTAATGATACTCTTTAGAATCCTGTTTAGGATTCTCCTCAAAACCTCAGAATCTGCTCAGAATTCTCCTCAGAATCCTACTCTCTTCAGCAACCTGATCAGGACTCTCCTCAGAATCCTGTTCAGGATTCTCCTCAAACCCCAAATCAGAATCCTCTTCTAAATCATGCTCAGGATTCTCGTCAGAGTCCTGCTCAGAATTTTCCTCTTAATCCTGTTCAGGATTCTCCTCATAATTCTCTTCAGGATTCTCCTCAGAAATCTGCTCAGGATTCTCCTCAGAATCCTTTTCTGGATTCTCCTCAAAATCTCACTTAAAATTATCCTTAGAATACTGCTCAAGATTTTCCACAGAATAATGTTCAGGATTCTCCTTAGAATCCTGCTCAGGATTCTACTCAGAATCCTGCTCAGGATTCTCCTCATAATAATGCTCAGGATTTTCCTTAAAATCCTGTTCCGAACTGTCCTTACAATCATGTTCTGAATTTTTCGCAGAATCCTGTTCATGGTTCTTCTCAGAATCCTGTACAAGATTCTCTTTATAATTCTGTTCAGGATTCTCCTCAGAATCTTACTCAAGATTCTGATCAGAATCCTATTCAGGCTTCTCCTCAGAATTGTGCTAAAAGTTCTCTTTAGAATCCTGCTCTTTATTCTCCTCAAAATCTTGCTCAGGATTCTCCTCAGAATCCTGCTGAGGATTCTCATCAGTATTCTGTTCAGGATTCTCCTCAAAATCTTGTTTAGGATCTCCTCTAAATCCTGCTCAGCTTTCTCCTCAGAATCCTGCTCAGGATTCTCCTCAGAATCCTTCCCAGGATTCTCCTCAGAATTATGCTGATGATTTTCCTCAGAATCCTGCTCAAGATTTTCCTTAAAATCTTGCTCAGGATTCTCCTCAGAATCCCGCTATGAATTCTCATCAGAATTCTGTTCAGGATTCTCCTCAAAATCCTGTAAAGGATACTCTTCTATAACCTGCTCAGCTTTCTTCTCAGAAACCTACTCAGGATTCTCCTCAGAATCCTAGTCAGGATTTTCCTCAGAATCCTTCCCAGGATTCTCCTAAGAATTATGCTGAGGATTCTCCACAGAATCCTGCTCGGGATTCTCATCAGAATCTTGCTCAGGATTCTCCTCAGAATCCTGCTCAGGATTCTCATAAGAATCCTGCTCAGGATTTTTCTCAGAATCCTGCTCAGGATTCCCCCTCAGAATCCTGCTCAGGATTATCCTCAGAATCCAGGATCTCCTAAGAGCCCTGTTCAGGATTCTCCATAGAATCTTGTTCCTGATTCTCCTCATAATCCTGTTCAGGATTCTCTTCGGAATCTTGTGCAGGATACTACATAGAGCCCTGCTCAAGATTCTGCTCTGAGCCCTGCTCAAGACTTTCCTCAGCATCCTGCTCAGGATTCTCTTCAGCATGCTACTCAGGCTTCTCCTAAGAATCCTGCTCAAGGCTGTCCTCAGAATCCTGCTCAGGATTTAACTCAGAATCCTACTTTGGATTCTCCTCAGAATCCTGCTCAGAACTCTCTTTAAAATCCTGCTTGGAATTATCCTTAAAATTCTACTCAGCATTCTCCTCAGAATACTGCTCACGATTCTCCTCAGAATCCTGCTCAGGATTTTCCTCAGAATCCTACACAGGATTCTCCTCAGAATTCTACTCAAAATTCTCTTGAGGATTTCCTCAGAATCCTACTCAAGATTCTCCTCAGAATCTTGCTCAAGATTCTCATCAGAATCCTGCTTAGAAATTTACTCCTTACTTAGATCCTTCTTAGAATCCTGCCCAGGATTCTCCTCAGAATCCTGCTCAAGATTCTTCTCAGAATCCTGCTCAAGATTCTTCTCAGAATCCTTCCCAGGATTCTCCTCAGAATCCTGCTCAGGACCCAACAAACATTTTTGCTGAATAAGAGTTTAACAAATGGCTCTCAAGCACACTTCAGCTGAATAAACTATTATTCAGCTACTAATGTTTGTTGGGGACTCTCCTCAGAATCCTGTTCAGGATTCTTCTCACGATTCTTATCAGGATCATGCTAAGGATACTCCTCAGAATTCTTCTCAAAATTCTCTTCAGGATTCCCTCAGAATCCTACACAGGATTCTCCTTAGAATTATGTTCAGGATTCTCCTCAGAATCCTACTCAGCTTTCTCCTCATAATCACGTTTAGCATTTTTTCTCAGAATCATGTTAAGGATTCTTCTTAGAATCATGGTTAGAATTTTCCTCCGAATTCTGTTCAGGATTCTTCGCAGAATCTTGTTCAGGATTTTTCTCAGAATCCTGTTCAGGATTCTCCTCAGAATTATGTTCAGGATCCTCAGAATCCTACTCAGCTTTCTCCTCATAATCACGTATAGCATTTTTTCTCAGAATCCTGTTCAGGATTCTCCTCAGAATTCGGATAGAGATTCTCCTCAGAATCCTGCTCAGGATTCTCTTCAAAATCCTACCAAGGATTCTCCTCAGAATCGTGCTTAGAATTCTCCTCCGAATCATTCTCCTCAAAATCCTACTCAAGATTATTCTCATATGCCTGCTCAAGATTCTCCTTGGAATTATGTTCAGGATTCTCCTCAGAATCCTTCTCAGCTTTCTCGTCATAATCATGCTTAGGATTTTTCTCAGAATCCTGTGAAGGATCTTAGAATCTTGGAATCATGTTAAGAATTTTCCTTCGAATCCTGTTCAGGATTCTTCTCAAAATCCTTTCCAGGATGCTCCTCAGAATACTGATAGAGATTCTCCTCAGAATCCTGTTCAGGATTCTCCTCAGAATCCTGCTCTGGATTCTCCTCAGAATCCTGTTTTGGATTCTCCTCAGAATCCTGCTCATGACTCTCCTCAGAATCCTGTTCAGGATTCTCCTCAGAATTTTGTTCAGGTTTTTCCTCAGAATGCTGTTCAGGATTTTCCTCTGAATCCTGTTCAAGGTTTTCCTCAGAATTTTGTTCAGGATTATTTTCAGAATTCTCCTCCTTTTAAGAATTTTAATAAGAGTTCTCTTCAGAATTCTTTTCATAATCCTATTAAGGATTCTCTTCAGAATACTGTGCAGAATTCTCCTCAGAATCCTGTGCAGGATTCTCCTCAGAACCCTGCGCAGGATTCTCCTCAGAATCGTGTGCAAGATTCTCCTCAGAATCCTGTGCAGGATTCTCCTCAGAATCATGTGTAGGATTCCCCTCAGAATCATGTGCAGGATTCTCCTCAGAATCCTATTCAGAATTCTCCACAGAATCCTGCTCAGGATCTTACTAAGAATCCAGCTCAAGCTCCTAAGAATCCTACTCGGGATTTTTTTCAAAATCCTGTTTAGGATTCTCCTCTAAATCCTACTCAGAATTCTGTTAGGGATTCTTCTCAGAATCGTACTCAGAATAGTACTCAGGATTCTCCTCAGAATCCTGTTCAGGATTCTGGAGTTTTAAATAACGTTATTCAGAAAAAAAAATGACGATACTGAACAGACATAAACAGTAGTTTTTATGGGACCAATATCCAATCGGCTCAGATCACTTTTGTGACGCCATCAATAAAGCGCTATCAGGAATGTCAGTTGTAATGATTCGGAAAAATGTATTGATAAACGACGTGGATTCTCGATAAATAATATAAATTTACACATGCAAACATGCATTCACTCACTCCATGAACACTCGTGTACGATAACTGACCCTCATTAGTGTCGAATCGTAGTGTGCGGCCAAACCCGGGCATGGATATTTTGCGGTCTATTTGACGGCCCCCAGTCCCCCCAGTTTTTATTCGCTATGCCCTACGGACCCCAATGTCACCATTAAACTGACATCGTACACGCACGGCGACCACTGGCTGCCCTGACCGGCTCAGTACAGTGGAATTCCAGTTTTCGGCGTGCTTTATTTTTATGTAACCCTCGAATTCGGCAACAAAAATAATCTGTTTTTGGCAACATATTTGAAATTGATTCATCAGCCTAATTAGTTTCGCCGGAAAACCATGTTCAGACATTATCTGCCACAGCTTATTTCTTTTCACTGAATCGTACGCCGCCTTGAAATCATTAAACAGATGGTGAGTCTACAAGTTATACTCCCGGAATTTATCTAAGATCATTCGCAAGGAGAACATCTGGTCCGTCGTCGAGCGGCCCTTACGAAAACCAGCTTGGGGTATTCTCCGACGAGCAAGGACTCCTCGAACGGTCTCAGTCTATTAAACAGGATGCGCGACAGTATTGTGTACGCCGAATTTAGCAAGGTAATTCCTCTGTAATTGGCACACTCTAGTATGTGCCCTTTCTTGTAGATTGGGCGTATGAAGCCATCCAAATAGCCGGTGGGCATTTCTTCCCATACCTTCAGACATAAGTACTCGGTGGATTGACTGGTAAAGCTGCTCACTTATGAAAATTGAAAAGAAAACTGATTTTGTTGCCAAAATCGGAACGCCATTGTAGTTGAGTTTAATTAATTTTCCTCCCATTGTTTACTTCAATCCAACTCGCCAACCAAAAGGGACCACTGTCCCAACTGGTGGCGGCCGAGCCTGCAAACGAAACGGTCATTTTACGATTCCACTCGCTGGGTGGTGATTATTTTCGTTTTGGGAAACGAGGAGTACACCGACCGACCGACGGGTCATCCTGGTGGCGTCGTTGCGTTGCACCATTTCAATCTACTCGGGGAAGCGCGCCGGAACACTCACAGATGTGCGCCAGTTTCGAATGGCACACATGTCGCAGAAGCGCTTTCCAGCGCCATTGTCGTGACGGCCGGCACCCGGCGTCGTCATCGGACTTCAGGGAATAAATGTAAATATTTTTCCCAACCGCAATTTGTGTCTCATCAGTACAATCGTATAGTTCGGAGTTCGGGTTCCGCTTGGTGGCTACCTTCGAACTCGTTCCGATTCGCTAGACGTTGATGTGATGCTTGCCACCGTCTGTCGCCCCCGGGGACTTGTTTCCAAATAAATGACTATTTTAAGAAGCAACATTTTCCAACAGCATTTAATTAGGGGAGGTTTCTTTTGATCGCCCGGTAACCAATCCAGGCATACAGCTGGGGATGGTCGGATGCAGGGGAAGCGTCTCGATAGCGCTCGAAAATGAGCTTTCAGTTCGTTCGTTGGTTCCTTATCCTTGCAATTTGCCACGTCGCGTTCAACCTCCCGAGTTAATGGTCTAAGATCCGATCACGGTGCTTCATTTACCGTTATTATCCGAAAAAATAGTCATCATTACTTTTCACGCTAGTTTGTTCATGTAATTCTTCTACATCTATGGATATATTCTTAAAAAATTAAAACAAAATCGTTAGACTAAATTTTAAGCTACGCCCTTTTGGAGAACTAACCGTCAAAATCGTTGATGTCTAGTACATTTACCTTTCTAAGACTACATTTTTCTACAAACATTTCACGAGTTTCTTTTTTAAGTTGTAAAAAATTACACATAAACCGAAATATATTACAAAAGGTGATTTCTTCAGAATGTTCTAGATCATCCAAAATATTATTGCATATTTAATCACAAAATTTTAATTCTGTACTTTTTTTATTAAAAACATAATGTTAATTCTTCAATAAAAAAAATCATCAATGAATATTGGAGAAGGGAACCTAATCAGCTGTACGACGCAACGTAATAGCGATGCTCTCATAAGAGCGCTGACTGACGTCCATCTTCCGGATACAATTCCAGATCATCATGGTCAACTGCTTCGTGTCCTTGGCTAGTCATTTTTTTTTTTGTACACTAGGGTACTGAGGAAGCATATTGGTTGGGTCCCTTTCTATCAGCACGTACGGTATATTTTTCTTCTCAAGATATTCCAGCGTCCCGTCTCGCGGTAGTTCTTCGTCATCCACTGCGATTTTACGGTCGCTATCTGCTCGTCCGTGTACTCAGGGACCGAGTCTACTTCCGACAGGTGATGCCCTCCATCTTGGATATGGGAGCAGTGATATTTTTGGCCTTTTTTGTTGTCAAACATCATTTTCGAAGCTTTCTTTTTCTTCTGCGTCAGTATCTTAGGCCGGTCGGCCACTACCGGCCTCCGCTCCACGCTCAGGGATGCCAGGATCCGGTAAACTGTACTCACGGGCACGTTTTCGTTTCGAAAGCGGTCTACCGTTAACTTTTTTTGCAATTTCTCATCGTAATAGGCTGTTTTTCATCACGCTAATCTGTCATGAAACGGCCTACTCTCCTGCACTGAAGTATGCAGTGCGGGAATAGTCATTACGCAACTGAAAACAGTGCTGTTATGATTCATTACGCAACGCTTTCTCATTACGCAACTGTTTTGAGTTGCATAATGAATCACTACACAACAATTTTTTAGAAATTGTAAAATAATGGTGAATGCATTCCGATATAATTTCTGATGCCCTCAAGTGGTCTTCAAATAAATTGCAAAAAATGTTGTACGTAACTCGTTGCAGAACTCGATTTTTACAGCACTCGTCGTAATTATCCTACTCGGTAAGCCTCGTAGGATAAATTTACCACTCGTGCTGTAAAAATCATCATTCTGCAACTTGTTACGTAAACTACTATTCCACGATGACCATGCGTTTCGTAAAAACGTACATCACGTTCGCGAAGTGCTTGCTGTTTCGACGCCATCTTCGATTGAACTGACAGTACCCGAGCGAGAAGAAACATGCCACCTATTTTTGAGAGTCCAGAGAGAAAGAAAATTATGCTCTTTACTCTAATAACAGAAAGGTGTTGGAATCATTCTCATTTTTACTGAACACCCGTTATGACCAAATATGAGCTCAGCAGCCTTCAAAACAACTCCTGCCGAAGTGAATCAAAAGTGCCTAGAATATGATTCAGCACCCTAGCTAGAATGTTATGACAACTATGTATAGTTATGGTATTCAAGTACATGTTAGGAGTTTCAGTTTTGTTGTAATTTTAAATTACGATCGCTACTTTCAATGAGATTCGTACAACTATCAAAAGTTTACACGTTAATTACGATGAAACTACATATGACTCGATAACGTCTCAATTTGAAGCATGATCAAAGCAAGCGACAGAAAAACATCCCATCTACGGCGGTCTATGGATCAGTGCACGAGTTCACGAATTTGACGTTTGAGCGGTGCCGAATTCATTCGTTGCCATGGTCCCATAACTAACATGGCACCCTAAAATGTCAAATGATGAACTCATGCATTGGTCCATTATCGGCAATGTATCGTAAGTTGTAACTGTTTTTTTTATAAATGAGAGCAGCGAACGAGAGCCCCTAAGAGAGAGAATATAAAATCCATTCGTCTCTCTTGTTTACCACTGTGGATAGGTGTTTTATTCCACTAGTTCGATAAACAATCCCGAAAATCCGATAGCAATAGTGTCCCCCAGGTTTGGAGCTTGTTTAAATGGGTTTTATCATACACTGATACCCCCCGATCTAATCAGAGTTGTAGCAGTTTACGATAAAAAGGCTCTCACGATTTGCTGCATATCATGATTGTTGCAGAGCGCGATTAGTGAGAGATTCTCTCAATTTTCTCAGGATTCAGGCTAGACCTAAACTAGAAGCAAAATTTCAGGATTTGTTTTATGGTCTCTCGTAAGAGCTGCAAAAGGATTGTCCCCATCGGAATTGAAAGACGTCTTAATAGGTTGAGTAACCATGGACCAATGCACGAGTTCACTAATTTGACGTTTGAGCGGTGCCGAATTCACTCGTTACCATGGTCACGTAAACAACACGGGACCGCTCAAACGTCAAATAGTGTATTCGTGCATCGGTCCATAGTGGAATGACAAATGTATTTAACTTCGAATTTTCATGGCATACTACAATTAATTTTCTTCATCGCAGATTATTTCGATCCCAATACTCCTCATTAAGCCTGATTTGCTGCTAATAAGAAATCGCTAAAGAAATTTCTTGCCAATTTCTTGCAGAAATTTTCTACAGCGGCTTTTGTTTGAACTGGCATTTCTTTTCAACTGCGTACTGCGATCAGAAAAAGGCGCTTACTTGATCGTTTCCTTGCAGGAGTTACCATGCAACAAGATAGCCCAAAAATTCATTTTCAGCAGCGAATCAGGCTTCAATCTTCGATGCCTATTTAAATCTCTATCGCCTTCGAATTTAGGTGTGCCAAAGGTTTGATAAAACCGTTGGCATCTTGTTGTTTGATGTTGACGTACTTCAGCACGATCACATCGTTCTCCAGGGAATCATACAGGAAGTGATCGTATATTGACGTGTTTCGTTCGAGGATAATACGATCCGTCTTGGCAATGCAAATTGGTTGTGGCACATCTTATGCTTGCCGAAAATCTGCACCCGCATGCCGTGTCATCCCAACGCCTCTTGAATGATTCTCGACATCGCCATGTACATACACGGCCTCGCATGACGATTACGCAACGGTCGGTCGACGCTTCCATCCAGGATTGCTGCATTTACCGCCTAGCTGAGGTCGGGTCTCGAAACCTGGAAAAAGTACAACAACCATCCGATGGCTTCCTTGTGGAGAGCATCCTTCATGTCGTATTCTTCTTGCTTCGTTTTCGAACATGTCGACTTATCCAACCTCAGTCCGGCGTAGCCACGGCATAGCAATTTGACTTTTGGAACTTTTCCAGCATCGCTTCGATATAGTTTTCCTGATCTAGGAACAACTAGCCTTTATCTCGATCTCATCTAATTCGCGGGCCCAAGCAGTACTTCGCCTCACCGAGGTCTTTCATACGGAATCGTAAAAAAGGAACCTTTATCAAGGCCGTCTTCAGCTTCTTGTATTCCTTGTAAAAATGCAGTCTATCTGGTCGATCTTCAAATTGTGCTTGACCACCATTGCCATCAGATATCGAATCGTTGAATACCTCACGACTGGAGCGTAAACGTCCTCGTAATCGATGTCCGGTCTTGACGAACAACCTTTGACAACGAGGTGGTCTTTATATCGCTCGATCTGCCCATCGCCTCGTTTGGTGATAAACATCTACTTATTCCGGATGGCCTGCTGGTCCTTCAGAAGCTTTTGGAGATCCCACGTTCCGTTGGTCTTGCGGGCTTTGATCTCCTGCCCCATAGCTTCTATCCATATGTCTCGATCCGGTCGCTTAAGTTACGAAGTTGGATCGCTCATCTTATGGATCGCGTTGGTCTGTTGGGTCACGTTTTGGCGAGTACGTATGCTGTACGAAACGTAATCACTATACTTACCTGGACACCAGCACTCTCAACCATTGCGCGTGAACTCATGCTCTGGATTAGCAAGATCTACAGATTGCAGTGGGAGCGCATTTTCGTCACCGTCGTCATCGTCGTCGTCTGCGCTTACGAACTCGTCGGCTGAGCTACCCACAGATACTTGAATTCGATTCCTCGGTCACCACATCCGACTCCACCGGATTGCGTTCGACCACCCTCGCTGGTATCTCTTCGATCCATTCTGGGAATTCAATCTCAACAAACTCGACTGGATCCACCTGGGCACCGAATTCGCTGCGTTCTTCGTTGACAGTGATAACATCACGGCTGATGATTGTCTCAATCCAAGTTGTACACCCAGAAGCCCTTCGTATCTTCAGCATATCCCTTGACCATAGCCGGGTTGTCGCATCTACCCAGAATCTTTCGAGTAGATTCATGTCGTTCAGCATGCTTCGTACTCTGTCCAATATAGTACGGTTCATTCGCTCCGCTATCCCATTCTGTTTGGGAATTTGCCTTGAATTCTTCGCATAACATCGTCGATGAAACTAATAAAGTATCGGATGCTGCCGATCGAGGAAACTTCAAACGTACCACACATGTCCATGTGCACAAGCTCTAGTTTTTCTTCAGCTCGATTGTTACTGCAGGGAAATGAATCGCGTGAGTGTTTCCCTTGGATACAGGCAACATACTTCTAATCATCCAAATTCTTAAATTGGATTCCATCCGTCAAATGTTGGAGTTCTTCAAACCATGCTTGTTTAGGATGGGATGCCTGTGCCACATCGTCATGTCGATAACGGTGTATGCCCTTGTTGGCTTCCCGTCGGTTGAGCTGACACAGACCTCTTTCCGCCACGCCCGATGCAATAACTTCTTCGTCTTGCGTTAGCACTTGGCATCCTTCCTGGGTGAACAGCACCTTGAATTCCTTCTCACAAAGCTTACCAACAGGCAGGTTTGCCGCCGATTCAGGTATTTCCAGCACATCTTGCACGGCAATATCACCTTCAATGCACTCCAAACTGACAGTTCCTTTTGCCTTCGAGCACATGCTTCTGTCGTTCGCTGTCCCAATTTGAAACGCCGATTCTCGCTTGATTTTCCTTGTGCGTTTCTACGATCCAACAACGTTGAACCGCGTCAGTGCTTTCCAAGCAGTCTGCAGTCGCGAACATACTCCTCCCGGGCAGACAAGAACTCGTATCGAAGCACTGGCATTCTGATGACAGTTGTCTTCACGGAAAGCGGTACAGGACCAATGGAGAAGTTTTCCAGGTTGCAACGACCATCACTATACAGCAAGTTCCATTACTCGGTTCCGAAGATGGATGATTCCCCATCAACCACTTGGATATCTCCTGACGATCCTCTTCGTGGATCTGCAGAGCGGTTGCCAACTGGGAGAAAGCTACACACCAGGTTTGTAATGGTCTCGAACTGATGCAACAATCGCCAAGGCTCACTCTGCGGCTGCGCAGCATAACATAACTGGTCCATTGGATGCATGTTGTAGGACGTCCTCTGCTGAATTCCACTCCAAAACTTCTAGGTAATCGGCGCTGGATGACACGTTGATATATATCCGTTATTGTCTCCGGTCGTTCCTTCCTTGGTGAGCGCAGTCTGATGCTCATCAAGAACTGTGATATGATGACCAACGCTGCTCGATGTCGAGATTCCTGAGTTGGCATCCTTCAGTTCAGTTGGACGCAACTGCTCGGAAGAAGTCATATCGCTGTTCATCAGACTCAGTCCGATCGACACGTTGCTCCGATCAAGCAGTATCAGTTCAGGCAGACGCAAGCTGAAACATTTCTCTCGTAGGGTCTCCTTCACAAGCCAATTGGGCAAGACGATTTGCGCAGCCGATCTCGGATGGCTCACAATAGCCAATGGGTTCGTAATGGGTTCCACTTGGTTGACCTCATTTTACTCCGGTTGAACAGCAGATGTCACATCGTGAAGAAGTTGGGTCGCACAGGAATGATCAGAGAGTTCCTCCTGAACCGACTCTGATACATCCTTGGCAGCAGGAGACTCGTTGGCATCATTTCGTACTGCTTGGGTCTGCTGTACTCTCTCGGGGTGAAGTCCAGTTTATCGACGGAAGTCGCCATTTGAAAGGGTTGGTTCACACTGGTCGGGCCAGAGAGCTCAATCAAAGTGGATTCTTCATCAACCATGGTTGTAGCCGTCGCAGTCTCAGCGTATGAATGACGTGACTGCTCTCCGCTGGAATGTGCGGAATGCTCCTCGGTAGCGGCTCCCACTTGGTCGGCACGTGTCACTTTATGGATCGATGGCTGCACATCCAGCTGCTTACGGCGCGTTTCTGTGACTCCAAATAGGACAGCACTTACTCCTGAGCGCTATTTGGCTCGATAACGGTCGGGATGCCTTCGAGTGAGTTGACAATGCATGACTCGGAGACCTCTTCATTGGTGGGTTCTGCTAGCTTATGAATCCAAAACGGTCTTGGCAAATGAGACTTGGCTGCTCTAGCATGTATCACTGCGTTATTCGGTACTTGAACACGTGGCAGGTTGGAGTATCCCTTCTGAGCCGACTCCGACCGGTAACGACTGCGGATTCTATCCGAAAACCAATCATTGCTGGCTGTAGACTCAACGATCGTTGAGTTTCTGTGGATGATACGCCGACAGAATCTCAGGTTTCGCAGTGATGTACGACGTGTTTGCTGTTGGAGAGTCAGAGAGCTTTCTCCGAGCGGTCTCTGACAGCAGTCTAGCTCACAATTGACTGGTGACTGACAAGGGATTCCAGTGCAGTGCGGTTGCTTACTGCTGGACTGATGAGAGTGCTTGGACTCTATTTGATTGTCGTTGGTCGCAACGTAATGCTTTTTATGGCCGTACTCTGACCGCTGCCTATTTTGGAAGCTTTCCAAAACTAGGCGTTAACTCTCACCCATTACCAACTTACCAGTCAGGCTCACGGTTAGCTACTCGATCCTCAACAGAGCTTCGGTATGAAGCTGGTCAAACCTTAATTACTGCTCATCATGTTCTTCGAACTCCGTCGTTGGAATCCGTTTGAAAATTTCGTGATAAAGGTTGGTGTACTCTCGATAGTTGATGATGTTGATGATGACGTTGAGCACCATTTGACAGCGGTTGCATGCGCACGCGTCACTCATGAGTGGTTGTTGGCATCAGTGAGTGACCGCGCACTACTGTTGCCTTCGGGTGGGTTGGATGCTGCTCATGACGATGTTGCTCCCGTATTTGACGTTTCTCCTCATGCTCCTTGCTGTAGGGGACAGTGGGGCAATTTTGCCACCGGAGCGGTGAAGACTAAACATCCGCGAGCTAGGCAATCTTTGCACATACACCTTGTAAAAAGAAATGCAACTCATTGAGTGCAAACAAGAATTATTATTTTCTACCGCTTAAACATAACTTTCATGATTATCAAAAAACGACAAAGATTTTTATGTTAGAAAAATGGTATTGATAAATCATTAAACAAATCAATAGGCTCCGTAATGACGCGAAACGTTTGAGCCTGCAATTAAACAATTAATTAAAGTCAGATTTCTCGCGGAACATTACTAAAGGACCTATGTACAAATGAGAGATTCTCTCCTCTCTCGTTCTCTTTCGATTATAACAGTGAAAAACTAAAGATTTTGGGAAGTTTTTCACTATAGATCGAAAGTCAATTTCCTTCACTAGCGTTTCATACAAAAAACGCACCAGAAGAGGTTAATGTGACTCAGTTATTGATGAAAGAGAAAGTAAACAAAGAGAGCCTCTCAATGTTAGATAGGTCCTTTAGTAATGTTCCGCGAGATTTGATCACGTTACCGTATCAAATATTAATGTATTGAAAACAAACTAGTTTGACGGATACTCCTGCAAAACGGCGTTACTCAATACAGTTAACTCTCGCTTACTCGATATTGTATCTCGATATCGAGTTAGAGAACCATAGTAAAGTTAGTTTTCATGACTATCACGATTTGCACTGGTTGAGTGCTCTATAACTCGATACCTGCCAAGCTCGATGGTCCTTTCAATATAAAAAAAGGTTCATAGGTATACAATAACTATAAAACAAACTGGTTAATGTTTTGACAACTTTCTTTAGACAAACAAGTGTATACGAGTAACTGACACTGAAGAATGCTACGCTAAGTGGTAGTCGAAATACGGATATCTCTCAAAGATAAACGATTAGGGCGGAATTATAAGGTACAAGGTACTCTAATCATTTTTTTTTTGTTTCTCTATTGAGATTCTGCTCAGAGGATTGGAATATTAAAAAGAGTTAAAAATACTTTTTTTTAAATAATAACGGAAAATAAAGCACCGTGTCAACCGAATGACTAGGGAGACACGGACGTAGGGAACATAACACAACAAACGAAACATCATTACAGAGCTTAGACACAACGGGTATTGAAAAGAATCTCGTTTCCTTCGCACCTCCTGGTCGCCATCTCAATCCCAACAGGACTTCACTCCGGTCCGGATTGAGGATGCGAGCGAGAAAGCGTCGATTGCCGGGTGTCTTCTCGCACATCCTACGGGAGGGGGGCGCGGTGGGTGGCCGTTAAACAAAGGAAGTGCGGAAAGGTTTGGGAATTGGATGGGATTTAGCTCCCGTCCTTTCGAATTTCTCAGCTGATGTCGGTTGGGTTGTTCGTTCACGGTGTAGCTGCTCATCATGAGGCATCAGAAGCTGTGTGGAGAACCCCAAATGAACGAAAGGCACACTTGGATGACTCGTCGCCGACACAAGAAGCCGGGGAGTCGATCCAAGAACGCGAGAAAAGAGGAACAACATTGTCGACGATTGAAGCAAGCCGTTAACTGGCTGGATAGGGTTTCTGCGCTGCTGATTTGATGAGTTCTCCTGAGAGCCTTCCACAGTAGCGTCGTAGCGCGCAAACCCTATGGAGCAGCTAAAACGATGAATGGAGGCGTGAGTCCGTAGTCATAGTAGGCGACCCACCGCCACGTCGTCGTCACACAAAGAAAAAGGTCCAAGACGGCCCAGAGACGAGATGAGAAAATGAGCGAAATTGCACACAGATTATTATTAGGACGGGTGGCAGACGATGGAGCTCTGGGATGCCGAAGCGTTGCAGCAGCTTTATTTTCCCCACGGCTCTTTATTTTATCTATCAGAATAAATCTTGTAATCTCTCCCGCCCCCATGACCGTCCGGTCTTATCCATTCATGGAGCGCTTTTCTTAGGATACCGACGAAAAAGCTAAGTGAGTGGCCCTTTTGGCTTAACTGCTTTTCTTTTTCGTGTTGGTGCTTATGGTGTTATTATTTTCTGCTCTTTCAGTCTCGCTCTTTGTTCTGTTTTCCTTTTCCCGTCGATTATTTGTGTGTTTTATCTGCTGTTGGATGTGTCATCGACTCGCTTCACACAATATGGGGCATTACTGCTGGGGTTATTTTTTCATTAGGTGAGTGGCGGTCGTGTGGTGGATGAATGGCAAGGAGATCAATGGAAAAGCTTCAGAAAAGTGTTAGTGTACTTTCGGTCAAGGGTCAATATCAGCTCCAAGTATATCAGATATGAGAACATGTATCTTTTAAGGACTGAATAAATTGCTGAATTACCTAATATGACTTCCAAAGGAAAATGAACACTTCTCATAAAAAGTTTGACACATATCTATACCTTTCTTGTACCATTTTATTGCTTAACCAAAAACCATTTAATCACTTAACCGAAAACCATTTGAATGTTCAAATTATTACAGGATTCTGGAGCAATTCCCTTCAGCATTCTTGAAAGAATCCTTTCAGGATTATGAAGTGGATCCCTATAGGATTATGAAGAGAATCCCTAAAGGATTCTAAAGAGAATCCTTTCTTAATTCTAAAAATAATCCCTTCAGGATTCTGTACAGAATCCCCTCAGCATTCTGAAGAGAATCCCTTCAGCATTCTGAAGAGAACTCCTTCAAGATTCTGAAGGGAATCCCTTCAGGATTCTGAAGAAAATCCCATCAGGATTCTGAAGAATATCCCTTCATGTTTCTGAATCTTATCAGGATTGTGAAGAGAATATTTATAGGATTCCTTTCAGAACTCTGGAGAGAATTCGTATAGGATTCTGAAGAAAATCTCTTCATGATACTGTAAAGAATCATACCAGAATTCTGAAGAGATTCTGAAAAGAATTCCTCCAGGATTCTGACAAGAATTCCAACATGATTCTCAAGAGAATCTTTTCAGGATTCCGAAGATAATCCATCCAGCATTCTGAAAAGAATCTCTTCTCTGAAGAGGACCCCTCCAGGACTATGAAGAGAAACCTTTTTAAATTCTGAAAAGAACTTTTGAAATATTGAACAATCGATCTACTCATTGGCTTAGCAAATCATACTACACACTCAATGTTGCCGATTCTTACCTTCTGAAAATAGTATCCTGAAAGTCTCTTCTTCGAACCCATTAAGTCTCCCAAACGCGGCGCAGCAATTTCCCCAAATCCCACCACAAATTCAACCCAATAATATAACAACCGTTGTGGCTACAGGCCTCCCCGACCTCCACACATCCCGTTCTAGGTGAGATGTAGGTTCTTCTTCTTCTTTCTGGCGTTACGTCCCAACTGGGACAGAGCCTGCTTCTCAGATTAGTGTTCTTATGAGCACTTCCACAGTTATTAACTGAGAGCTTTCTTTGCCGATTGACCATTTTTGCATGTGTATATCGTGTGGCAGGTACGAAGATACTCTATGCCCTGGGAATCGAGAAAATTTCCTTTACGAAAAGATCCTCGACCAGCGGGATTTGAACCCACGACCCTCAGCATGGTCTTGCTGAATAGCTGCGCGTTTACCGCTACGGCTATCTGGGCCCCGTGTGAGATGTAGGTTCTTGACGCTAAATAATAATTTCCAGCAAATGGCAGAAAATTGAGACACCAACACAAAACCCAGAAACCTGATTCGATCCAGTCCCGGAGCCCATTCATACATATTCCAACGACTCCACAGCTCTGTGAGTATCGTATGACATCGCTTTTCCCTTAGGTTCAGCCCCTCACTCTTCTCACAATTTGATCATATAATACACGGGGGGGGGGGGGGGGGGGGGAGTTTCAACGAGAACGGAGGGATATCCCACCTCGACGAACATAATGAAAATTTAATTTGTCAAATTCATGAGGTGTGCCAAAAACACCGACACGCGAAGCCCCGACAGTATAATCCCCAATGGAGTCGGATGGCTGCCTGGCTGCCTACCTGGCTGATAGAGAGCGAGCGAGTGGTGGTTTTATGGGGAGAGCGCGCCACTAATGAATTGAATTATTTTGCACAAAAATATGAGGTAATGCGTGGTTTTCCAATCGAGTCCCAGCATTTCCATTAAGTGCAGAGGCCATGGGTGGAGCCAGAGCCAGAGCTCCCTAAATTCGTTAATGCATCTATTATGGATTTCATCAAGAACATTTTCTTATTCTTGGTATTACGTCCTCACAGGGACAGAGCCTGCTTCTCAGTTCAGTGTTCTTATGAGTACATCGACAGTTATTAACTGAGAGATTTCTTTGACAAATTTGCCATTTTAGCATTTTATCATGTGACAGGTACGATGATACTCTATGCCCAGGAAAGAAAAGGAAATTTACATTACAAAAAGATCCTAGACCGACCGAGAATTGAACCCAGACACCTTCAGCATGACTTTGCTTTGTAGCCGCAGACTCTAACTACTCGGCAAAGGAAGGCCCCAATCTACCTATCTACTATCTTCTATATTAATAAAAATGGAATGGTGTTTGTACCTCACGAAGTGGCTTACGAACGGGTAACTAGAATTGTACTATTACTTTACTATTGACTCTTTAATTATTGTCTCCGTCATGTGTTCTGACGTATTTATGTGCACAAAAATGTAAAGATATTCAACAGGAAAGTGTAGAACGAAACTATCAGTTTGTAACGGAGTTTTGTATGGAATCATCAAACAGCCTATGCGAAATAACGTTAAACGGATCCACTAGTATCAAAAAACTATCCAGGAATTTTCCATTTATAATTTTATCGCACAAAATGAGTTATTTCTCAAAGAAGAATAAATTTACAAACAACCTCTGCGCATCAATTTGTTGTGTTTTTTTTATGTTTTTATGGGAAGTTCTAAAAAGTATGTACGGTCAACTCTCCATAACTCAATATTAAAGGGACCATCGAGTTAGAGAGGTATCGAGTTACAGGACACAAAACTAGTGCAAATGCGATCTAATGAACCATCGAGTTAGCCGTGAAAATTATTTTTTACATTGGTTCTCTAACTCGATATCAAGTAACGAAATATCGAGTAAGGGAGAGTTGAGTTTTCCTACTCTTCGCTGAATTCTATTCAGAAATTTTTGCACAGTACTATTGTCTACCTTATGTGCCATTTTTAAAGAATATTTCTAAGCCCGAGAGTGTTTCTATTGTTTTGATTTACCCATTTCTTAGATTTACGCTTGATAATTGCCCAAAACTTTTCGATCGGTTGGGTAGATGAACAATTATATTCCGATAATTTTCTCATTCTCCTTATAACATTCTATGACAAAGCGACTGTAATGGAAGCTGGCAAAATCTAGTCAGTATTTCTCAGGGCATTTGTGCAATTCAATGAATGGAAAAAAATATATTCTGAAGATATTTGTTTTTTTTTTTGCAAATTTGTCCATTTAGTAGCTCTTGTGAGCTCTCTTCTGAGTTTCTTCCATATTCGTAGAAAACTTGTTACTATGCAAGACAATTTATCTACAAAACTCAATTTGAACGTACCCGGTGTGTTAAACATTTGTTTTACAGGGTAAAATAGTTGATTTGATATTTGAATATTCAAAAAACTTAAGATACTCTCTCACAATTAGGTTGGGGTTTCAACGTAAGTGTACAAAATTTCTTCACGTCTTTTGCGTTCCATCTTCGGTAGTTTTTTACATGTTTAAGAATATTCATGATTTTTTCTTACTGAATAGACATTTCTTCTGATTCAAAACGCTTGTTTCTTGCTATGCCAACTAGAGACATAACCGTAATTAAAAAAAAGGGGAAAATATCTGCTTGTCTCATATTCCAAACACACGACTTTTTATAACTATTTTTCAAGAAAGCTACTCAAATTTTGATTCAAGTCCTTAATAGTTAAAAGTAGAGAATAGAACAATTCTTGACTTAGAAATCGCTACTGTTTGGAATATGAGTCATGTTTGGATTTTGAGAAAAAACGGTACTAAATGGAGCAGACAATGTCAATGTATTTCTTTAGACAAAGCTTCACATAGTTCTCCAGCAGTTCCTACTGGTATTCCTCTTTATAAAGTGAAATCCCAGTAGGAATTCCTGGAAGAATATGTGGAGCTTTGTCTGAAGAAATACATTGACATTGTCAACCAGATATATTTTCTAATATTCATCAAATAGTTCCTCTAGTAATCACTTCAGGGTATATTCCAAAAATTGAATCTGAGAATGCGTCAGATTTCTTCTTCTGGGAAATACTTCAAAAAAATCTTCTAGAAGGCCATCCATGAATTGCGATAATTTCTCTCAAGACAACTTTAGATATCAATATTTGGAAGCATGATGGTACGTAAAATAAAAACACAAACTTGCTTCATGAATTGTCCCAGGAATTCTAGAGAAGAACACACTGGGATGTATTCCTTGACGTATTTGTCTAAGATTGCATCTTCATTCAGGGTTCTGCCATGAATAACACCATCAACTCTTTGAGCAATCCCTCCAAATATCCCTTTCATCTTAATTTTCTTAGGAAATTCTTAATGAAATGCAATATGGGGCTCCTCCAAGAACTGTTTCAGAAATTCCGATAAAAATTTATTTAGTTATCCTTCTGGAATTTTTTACAGAATTGCTCTAATTATCGGAGGAGACCTACAGGAATCATATTATGAATTTGAACAAGAATTCCACATAGATCATTTCCAAAAATTAACCTTGGTGGGGATTTCTCAAAAAAATGCTTCAAATATTTTCTAAATCATTCTTTTATGAATTTCACCAAAAAAAATCATCTAGAGCTCTTCCGAAAATTTGCCTTAAGTGGTTTTCCTAAAAAGAATTCACCTAGGCTGAGATAATTCAAATTTATGGTAGCATTACTTTTTGTTTTTCATTATGAGTTTTCCAAACATTATATGGAAAAATCCCACAGCGATAACCAAACGAAATTCTCCAGACAATTCTCTAGGGTTTCGCCGGAGTTTCTTTTCTGAAAATTTAATCTAAAAGTTCTCTCTCGAGTACGGTGATCCGAGTTCAGATTAATAACTGAGGCGAACTTGATCACTTCACAGCAGAACTACAATTCCTTTAAAAGATGTAAAACATCTTTTTGGAATTATAGACGTTTTCTAATATTTAGGTGTCTTATAATGATTTCCAAGTGTTTCCGCGCTGGCATTATATGAGTAAGTGGCGTGTATATGAGCAACAATATCGACGCTAAAAATAAAACTCTTTTCCTGCTGTCTGTAGGCACGCTCATGAGTGTTGAATTCTCGCGTAGCAATTCAAATGGGCCAATCCTCAGACCGTTGTTTCTAAGAGAATTCGATGTGAACATTGTTCACCACATTTTCAATTCCTATTTCTCAGTATTCAAATCAATCAATATGATTTCTTGCTCGTTAAGTAACGATTTACTATCACTACTAGCGATGGGCAAAAAGAATAAGAGCCGTTCAAAAGAACCGGATCACTCAGAAGAACGAATGATCCATGGCTCTATTTTGGCGAAATTCAGTTCATTTTATCAGCACAGATCAGACAAAAAGTGACCCGAAAACGAACCAATTATTTTCCCCTAATCTCCTTCGCTCGGGCCTCGATTTTATTATAACGCGCCTCACGTGCCTTGCATTGCGCGGAACGCCACACATGTAAGCACAGTTTTCTGCTGCTCCGTACAATCTGCGCTCTCAGCATAGACAGACATTTTTTTTCTTGCCCGCTTGCATAGATGATAGGTACAAAGAGAGAAAAAGTGCACAATTGAATGGCAAAGCAGCCACTAAACCGTTCAAATGATCCGGTTCACTAAAATGCAGGCTATCGACATGGATGGAGACATAATCTTCTATGGTGACAGAGGGCTCGATTGGCTTGTCAGATGGATCATCCTGTCTACTGCAAATCGCTGCTGTTGATATAGGGCATGTCCATAGGCTGCTAAAATGAGTAATTCGGATCGGATCCGATCACTGAAAGTAGCCGTTTTGCCCATATCTGATAACTACACGTTAATAATCGATTGAATTCTGAAAACTGAAAAATGTGTGAAAAAAAAAATGATTTCCTTGGCCCATTTTCGATTTTCAACCAGGCATGGCCTTTTTTCCATAGGCCAACTTGAATTTTGTTAGCGTGCCTTGGTCTAAGGATAGGCCCTTTTGGTTTTCAATAAATGAGCAAGGCAAGAGAGTCATTGGTTTCTGACCATGCTAAGGCCAATGACAGTTTGCGAAACTTTTCGATTGTAGGCCCTCTTGGTAGAGAATGATCTGTTTTAAGCAGGAAGGCAATGTATGGTTTGGAGAAAAGCAGTTATTAGCCGTTTTGAAAATCGGGTTTATAACTGTAAGTTTCATGATTATGATGACAATGCATCAAAACTCAATTTGTTTACAATTTAATAGTTTTCCCTTTAGAATTGTTACGCGAGAATTGGACATCTAAGAGAGCCGAAGGAGATTTAAAGTTGTGAAAGAGAATGTGGGGTCCTCAATTTGTAAACATTGACTCTTGTGTCTATGGATTTTCTAATAAGAATCTTTGTTTTTTTCCAACTTAAAACCGTTTATATTCGAATAACATGCGTATTTCAACGTACCGTCAACAGTCTGATAGGGAGCCGGATCATATTCTAGGCACTTTTGATTCTCTTCGGCACTGGGGTTTTTTGAAAGCTACCGAGCTAATATTTGGCCACAATGTGCATCGTATTGAAGTGCTACTGGACGCAAAGCTTCAGACAATAAGACCGAGAAAATACTCCCATGCCAAAGTGAATCATGGAAGTGCTCAAGTAGCTCTGCACCCTATTCATATAAATAAAAATGGAATGATGTTTGTGTTTCACGAAATAGCTCGAACACGGGCTATCGGATTTTGAAAATTCTTGCACTTAAATGTTCATGAAGTGTTGTGACGTGTATAAAAAATAACCCAGTGAACCACGTATCGTATAAGAATGTTCATCCAAAATCACATATTCATGCGTCCAAAATCAGAATCGCACAAGATGCCATATTAAGCGTTATCAATGTCAATACAAGTTGTATATAAATCTCCAATACGATTCATAAACGACAATCTGTGTTGACAACAAAACATGTCGTAAATAGTGCAACATAGAATCGCGTTATGTTATATAAACTGACAGATCATATATCAATCCTGAAAGCATCGTACGAAATCGCAATAACTTAGCAAAAATTGCCACCCAAACTTTGTCTATCTGCTGACGATGGGCCTCAAAGAACAACAAAGTATGTGTCGCTGTACATGAAACATGTATTAATATTGGCAAATAATTACCCATTGTATATGCAACCCTTGGTGGTACAGTGGTAAGGCGCCGGATTCGTGATCCAGTGATCCCGCGTTCGAGACTCGCTGTGAACTTTTTTTTTATTTTCATTCAAATTTTGTGGCATCGTATTTCTGATCGCAGAAAGTCCGAAAAAGTCGTGCCAAGTACGCATATAACCTCCACTTTGGTAGGTATATAACCTTTTCGTGCATTCTATACGATTGAATTGGTTCATATAGAATGATGTATAACAAAAGTTATACCAACCAAAATGTTGACTGGGAAGAATATTCTCCGGGAAAGTCGATAAAATGAGAGCAAACGGAACTGTCAATTTGTATGGGACGTTTCATGGCGTTTTCCAACAGCCTGTTTGATGGCAAGACGAAGTTTGTCGGAACCACAAGTCTAAAATAAAGTTCAAAAATCCGCATAGTACGACTACAATTTGACAATGAGTCGTACTATGCGGATTTCTGAACTTTATTTTAGATATCAGACGTTTCAATTAACTAGTTGTAAAAGACTTTTTTCAGAATTCTTAAACATGTTTTGTTATATGCTGATTAATTTCGCCCTAGAGTCTCATTTTATTTTTTTAATGTTTAGCTTATTTTATTAATTGTTCAATCGTGTTTAACAAAAAAAAATCAATAGCATGGACTGACAGAGATCCGCGAAGTACTAATTTTGTTGAAAAAAGTTTGACAATAAATGAATCTCTATGTTTCGATTTTCTGATTGATTTTCCCCTGGTTTACGGTAGCTTTTAAGGATAAAAAGGTCTGAAAATATTACTTCCAGGATTCTTTTTTATAACTGCAACTTATAACGTTGTTAGCCACCGCCAAAACCACCACGCTGCAGTTGTGAACGAAAAGCGAGGTTTTTTTCATTAGTGCTGTACAAAATACTACAGTGTGACGACTGAAGTATTGATAAAAAAAATACTGGACAAATCCTTTGGTGAGGTTTTGTTAAAAATTCTGAAAAAAAAATCTTGATGAAATCTCTGGATGAATATCCAGAGGAAATCTTTTAATGAGCCCCAAGAACATCTCCTGAGAAACATGTTGTTGCTATTTTGGAGGTATTTCTGTAGAAACCATTACAGAAATTTATACATAAAATGAAGATGAATCGAAGCTTAATCTGAAAGCTTCCAGCATGAATGAATGTCTGGATCTCCATTTTGTGCTCTTGAATATTTAAGAATTGGCTTTGATACATTTTCGCCTTAAATCTCTGTAAAAATATCGGTGATCTGAGAGTAATTATTTTATTCCAGGAATAATTCAAATGAAATGAAAATTGCGAAAAAATCTCAGAAATCACATTAAATGTTTGGAGGGTTTCTCCGAGATTTTTTGAGAATAACTTATGAAGAAACCCTTGGAACGTTTTTTCCACTTTCTCCACATGTTACAAATTAAGGAATGAGTCAGAACAATGAGAGGATAACCCTAGAAAAAAGTAAAAGAAATGCGGAAAAACGACCTTTGTTTGATTTTTAAAACCAATGCTACCATTCCTGAAGCAATGACTAGAAAATTATCAAGTATTATTCTCTAAAAATTTCAATACAATATATTTCAAGGTGAAGGTGAAATGTGAAATGTGTCATCAGTGGATCTCTTAAAGAAATACTTAGTGGAATTCCTGATTTTTTGGAGACATTTTTTCCAAACACAAAAATTAATGAATCATGACTTATATTTTTGAATCAATGCATAAACAATGATACTGCGGAAAACGATTTTGTCTCAAAGACCAAAATACCGCTATTTACTGAAGTAAGAATTGCTGAATTCATCGCCGTTTTCAAAAATGTCATAGCATGTCTGGTTTTTGAGATATTGACTGTATAAAATGCAAAATTTGACTATTTCAGCCAACTTACAGTTGTGTTCAGAATAATAGTAGTGAATGACGATTTTCATACAAATTCTCAGAGAAATGCAAATATACTTAATTTGAATGTCGCGAAATATTTTTCTCACTATTAGCATAGCATAGCATAGCATAGCATAGACTGACTGTACATGTCAATGGTTGCTACTCCGTGATTGATCGGAACTGGTAAGAATTGCACTACGATCCAAATGAATAAGGGATGGGAGTTTCCGCTTACTCTCGAAGTGCAATTTTAGCAGATCTAATATTATTGACGAACGATACATAGTTTGTTTGAAAATTACATATGAGTATTACTGTGCATTTTGTCTCGATATGATAGAAGTTTTGAAAAAATACGTCAACATTCACAATGTCGAACAATTCAAAAGATAATTTTTAATAATGTCAAAAAGAGACAAATATATGTATATTGAAATTGTATAATAAAAAAGCATAATGCCGACACTTATAGTGACGAACCATACAAAGTTTGTTTTAAAATTACTTAAAAGTTACGCTTTCAAGAAAATACGTGTTATCACAAGCATGAAACGAACTCACCAGTTGGTAATCCATCCTCGACTGAACACAAAACTGACACTGACAGCAAAACTTCTTGGCGTCCCGAAAACAAACCGTCTTGCTTGTGCCTTCCAAATACCTACCCAGCAAGACGCTCCAAAACAGAAAAAAAAATCTTTGGAGACGAAAACACGCGCGAAACCGTGAGCCAAATCTATCGGACGACGCAAAACCGAACTGTCCTGCTTGGGCTTCACGAAGCACTACCCAGCAAGACGCTTCAAAACAGGAAAAAAAACAAAATTTCCGACGACGAAAACTTGCGCGAAACCGTGAGCCAAATCTATCGGACGACACAAAACCGAACTGTCCTGCTTGGGCTTCACGAAGCACTACCCAGCAAGACGCTTCAAAACAGGAAAAGAAAAACAAAATCTCCGGCGACGAAAACATGCGCGAAACCGTGAGCCAAATCTATCGGACGACGCAAAACCGAACTGTCCTGCTTGGGCTTCACGAAGCACTACCCAGCAAGACGCTTCAAAACAGGAAAAAAAACAAAATTTCCGACGACGAAAACTTGCGCGAAACCGTGAGCCAAATCTATCGGACGACACAAAACCGAACTGTCCTGCTTGGGCTTCACGAAGCACTACCCAGCAAGACGCTTCAAAACAGGAAAAGAAAAACAAAATCTCCGGCGACGAAAACATGCGCGAAACCGTGAGCCAAATCTATCGGACGACGCAAAACCGAACTGTCCTGCTTGGGCTTCACGAAGCACTACCCAGCAAGACGCTTCAAAACAGGAAAAAAAAAAAATCTCCGGCGACAAAAACATGCGCAAAACCGTGAGCCAAATCTATCGGACGACGCAAAACCGAACTGTCCTGCTTGGGCTTCACGAAGCACTACCCAGCAAGACGCTTCAAAACAGGAAAAAAAACAAAATTTCCGACGACGAAAACTTGCGCGAAACCGTGAGCCAAATCTATCGGACGACACAAAACCGAACTGTCCTGCTTGGGCTTCACGAAGCACTACCCAGCAAGACGCTTCAAAACAGGAAAAGAAAAACAAAATCTCCGGCGACGAAAACATGCGCGAAACCGTGAGCCAAATCTATCGGACGACGCAAAACCGAACTGTCCTGCTTGGGCTTCACGAAGCACTACCCAGCAAGACGCTTCAAAACAGGAAAAGAAAAACAAAATCTCCGGCGACGAAAACATGCGCGAAACCGTGAGCCAAATCTATCGGACGACGCAAAACCGAACTGTCCTGCTTGGGCTTCACGAAGCACTACCCAGCAAGACGCTTCAAAACAGGAAAAAAAAAAATCTCCGGCGACAAAAACATGCGCGAAACCGTGAGCCAAATATATCGGACGACACAAAACCGAACTGTCCTGCTTGGGCTTCACGAAGCACTACCCAGCAAGATGCTGCAAAACAGGACAAAAAAAACAAAATCTCCGGCGACGAAAACATGCGCGAAACCGTGAGCCAAATCTATCGGACGACGCAAAACCGAACTGTCCTGCTTGGGCTTCACGAAGCACTACCCAGCAAGATGCTGCAAAACAGGAAAAAAAAAAACAAAATCTCCGGCGACGAAAACATGCGCAAAACCGTGAGCCAAATCTATCGGACGACGCAAAACCGAACTGTCCTGCTTGGGCTTCACGAAGCACTACCCAGCAAGACGCTTCAAAACAGGAAAAAAAACAAAATTTCCGACGACGAAAACTTGCGCGAAACCGTGAGCCAAATCTATCGGACGACACAAAACCGAACTGTCCTGCTTGGGCTTCACGAAGCACTACCCAGCAAGACGCTTCAAAACAGGAAAAGAAAAACAAAATCTCCGGCGACGAAAACATGCGCGAAACCGTGAGCCAAATCTATCGGACGACGCAAAACCGAACTGTCCTGCTTGGGCTTCACGAAGCACTACCCAGCAAGACGCTTCAAAACAGGAAAAGAAAAACAAAATCTCCGGCGACGAAAACATGCGCGAAACCGTGAGCCAAATCTATCGGACGACGCAAAACCGAACTGTCCTGCTTGGGCTTCACGAAGCACTACCCAGCAAGACGCTTCAAAACAGGAAAAAAAAAAATCTCCGGCGACAAAAACATGCGCGAAACCGTGAGCCAAATATATCGGACGACACAAAACCGAACTGTCCTGCTTGGGCTTCACGAAGCACTACCCAGCAAGATGCTGCAAAACAGGACAAAAAAAACAAAATCTCCGGCGACGAAAACATGCGCGAAACCGTGAGCCAAATCTATCGGACGACGCAAAACCGAACTGTCCTGCTTGGGCTTCACGAAGCACTACCCAGCAAGACGCTTCAAAACAGGAAAAGAAAAACAAAATCTCCGGCGACGAAAACATGCGCGAAACCGTGAGCCAAATCTATCGGACGACGCAAAACCGAACTGTCCTGCTTGGGCTTCACGAAGCACTACCCAGCAAGACGCTTCAAAACAGGAAAAAAAAAAAATCTCCGGCGACAAAAACATGCGCGAAACCGTGAGCCAAATCTATCGGACGACACAAAACCGAACTGTCCTGCTTGGGCTTCACGAAGCACTACCCAGCAAGATGCTGCAAAACAGGAAAAAAAAACAAAATTTCCGACGACGAAAACTTGCGCGAAACCGTGAGCCAAATCTATCGGACGACACAAAACCGAACTGTCCTGCTTGGGCTTCACGAAGCACTACCCAGCAAGACGCTTCAAAACAGGAAAAAAAAAAATCTCCGGCGACAAAAACATGCGCGAAACCGTGAGCCAAATCTATCGGACGACACAAAACCGAACTGTCCTGCTTGGGCTTCACGAAGCACTACCCAGCAAGATGCTGCAAAACAGGAAAAAAAAACAAAATCTCCGGCGACGAAAACATGCGCGAAACCGTGAGCCAAATCTATCGGACGACGCAAAACCAAACTGTCCTGCTTGGGCTTCACGAAGCACTACCCAGCAAGACGCTTCAAAACAGGAAAAAAAAAAATCTCCGGCGACAAAAACATGCGCGAAACCGTGAGCCAAATCTATCGGACGACACAAAACCGAACTGTCCTGCTTGGGCTTCACGAAGCACTACCCAGCAAGATGCTGCAAAACAGGAAAAAAAACAAAATTTCCGACGACGAAAACTTGCGCGAAACCGTGAGCCAAATCTATCGGACGACACAAAACCGAACTGTCCTGCTTGGGCTTCACGAAGCACTACCCAGCAAGATGCTGCAAAACAGGAAAAAAAAAACAAAATCTCCGGCGACGAAAACATGCGCGAAACCGTGAGCCAAATCTATCGGACGACGCAAAACCGAACTGTCCTGCTTGGGCTTCACGAAGCACTACCCAGCAAGACGCTTCAAAACAGGAAAAAAAAAAAATCTCCGGCGACAAAAACATGCGCGAAACCGTGAGCCAAATCTATCGGACGACACAAAACCGAACTGTCCTGCTTGGGCTTCACGAAGCACTACCCAGCAAGACGCTTCAAAACAGGAAAAAAAAAAAATCTCCGGCGACAAAAACATGCGCGAAACCGTGAGCCAAATCTATCGGACGACACAAAACCGAACTGTCCTGCTTGGGCTTCACGAAGCACTACCCAGCAAGACGCTTCAAAACAGGAAAAAAAAAAAATCTCCGGCGACAAAAACATGCGCGAAACCGTGAGCCAAATATATCGGACGACACAAAACCGAACTGTCCTGCTTGGGCTTCACGAAGCACTACCCAGCAAGATGCTGCAAAACAGGACAAAAAAAACAAAATCTCCGGCGACGAAAACATGCGCGAAACCGTGAGCCAAATATATCGGACGACGCAAAATCGAACTGTCCTGCATGGGCTTCACGAAGCACTGTCGCGAAATATTTTTCTCACTATTGGTAGAAAAGTTAAGCAGCAGGTGAAATCGCTCAAAAAAATTGTAAAAATTGTAAAAAATGTCTCTTGTAAATTTCAGTCCAACAACAATTTGTTTAAACATTTAAAGCTTAGGTAGAAATTGTTGAAACAATGAGTAAAGAAAAAATTGAAAACTCAAAATACACGAGATATTTAAATTATCAAAACTACTATTATTTTGAGCGATTTCACCAGGTACTTAACTTTTTGACCGGTAGTGTGAAAAATTTCATATTTTGTGATAATAAAATTGAATATATTTGTAGTTCTCTGCCAAAGTTCCATACCGATTGCTCAAAAGTCAAACTTGAGCATTTTGTTAGAAAATCGGCTTTCACTACTATTATTCTGAACACAACTGTACATGAACGTATGTCTGCTTATATGGCAATTTATTTGAATAATTCAAACTTCATGGGTATAACGACAGATAGCCGTAGCGGTAAACGCGCAGCTATTCAGCAAGACCAAGCTGAGGGTCGAGGGTTCGAATCCCACCGGTCGAGAATCTTTTCGGGTTGGAAATTTTCTCGACTTCCCAGGGCATAGAGTATCTTCGTACCTGCCACACGAAATACGCATGCAAAAATGGTCATTGGCATAGTAAGCTCTCAGTTAATAACTGTGGAAGTGCTCATAAGAACACTAAGCTGAGAAGCAGGCTCTGTCCCAGTGGGGACGTAACGCCAGAAAGAAGAAGGGTATAACGACACTTGTCAATAAATTTCTTAATACTTTCGATGCTCAAGAGTTATTTTTTGATGGTTTTGAAAAGTATTGTATTTTGCCATATAAGAGAAACAAAGAATCTTGTATGGAGTCTGCAAGCATGTTGAAAAATCGATTTAATCTAAATTAAATCCAGCAATTTCAATCAATTTTTATTTGTTTTTCTATATTTATTAACGAGATTTTTAGCCGTTGATCTCGAGACCAACGGCTTTACTTCCCTTCCGAAGGAAGTCGTCACTATAAACTTTATTATCATTAGTGACTATCTCGGGAACGGAAATCGATCCCAGTACCTTGGCGTGAGAGGCATGAGTTCTAACCACTACACCAGGTCCGTCCTCTGGCCAAATTTTATGTAAAATGAAAGTTAGAGCTCTATTTGGCATGCTTGGTGGATTAGATCACAGCATCAATGAAACCATTGGTTTATACAACTCAAAAATTGTGACGTGCTGGAACATTTCTGAGCAGCAATCTCTAATATCTCTAATGATCCTTGAGACACACAAAAATGTCATTTTTTTACGCTATGTGATCAGTTATAGACTGAATTATGCAATTTCTTATGGAACGCGTTGAGAATACTACCTAGTGGAATAACTAAAAAAAATCCCGAAGGAATCCCTACAAGAGTCCCGAGATAAATTTCGAGGGGATTTTCTGTCTGGTTCCTTAAGTGAATACTTAGAGAAACTCTTTAAGCGATACCTGGAGTAATTTCTGAACGAAACTTTGATGCATTCTGTCTAAGAAGGGGCTTCATGAAACCTTTAAAGAAATTCAACGGTTGTGTACAATAAGGAATCAAGATGATCCCGAGTGTGTAATGGCTAGGGTTATTGGTCATTGGGGCCGGAACCAATTTAATCTTCAGAAATATTCTAGGAATTTTCCAAACTGTTAAATGCTCTCGATTTCACTCATTGAAGACAAATAATATAGATAAAGTAACCTTCATAGTGGCCACTTGCTTGTTACCACACCAGTTGACAAAAGTTGGAAACCAAAACGTGAATTTTTCAATTAAAATGTCTGTACTTCATTGTTAACATATGACTTTCCCAATACACAGTTTTTAAGATCCCAGTTCAAAGTTTTTTTTTATCACAAACATACTATTCAAGAATTTCGTGATATGTTTTGGAGAGATTTATGAAAGTTTTGGGCTATTTTCGGTCAAAACGTAATCAGTTGTGTTGTTTCATGACGTTTTTCATTGCATTTTTATAAACTATATGCATTACTATCTGTATTTTCCTATTTTGTCTAGATCAATCCAAACCCCTCCTTAAATATTTAAAACAACAATGAATACATATTTTACAGCGTTGTCCAAGTTATTAGAGTGTTTTGCTACCATGACCACATTAAGAATTGCTTTTTTCATCATAGTAAAAGAGGTACATAGAGTAGACAACACATGCCTCATAAAGCGGATATACAGTAATTTTGGCAAAATCTCTTGAACTGTGATTAAGCCTGTTTCTTTTATATCAAGCAACAAAAAATAATACACTTCAATGGGAAGCAATTAACTAAATTCTTAAATAAGAGTTTGATGTATTCTATATTACTTCATCGTTTCTCCTTTTTATGAGGCAAGTAAAGATCATCATATAAAGCTCTGTAAATAGGATAAAAGCTAGTAAATCCTTGTGTTATTATTATGGCATAAATCTTAAGTAACGTGACCCATGCAAAAACAAACATTCAGTCTTTGTTGTTTTATACATTTATGACGGTTTTGGGAGGAATAATCAACGCAAAAAGGCGTTGCGTAATATTATATTACCACACTGCATAACTCAGTGCAGGAAAGTAGGCCATTTCATGACAGATTGGCGTGATGGAAAACAGCCTATTACGATGAGGAATTGCAAAAATGTGTGTACCCAACATACCGTTTTGACTCATATTCCGAACACGTAAGGCCAACAGTGACTTCAAATGCATCTGATTGGCATACATTGGATGATATTTGTGTAAATTTTAATTTCTTCGCAAAGTCTAACTGTTAGCTGTTGAGTGTATCGATAATAATGTTAATTTGATTAATTTTAGTATTGTTCTCATGTAAACGTATGGAACAACATTTTGATTCAAATGCCGAACACTGTGTTCATTCTGTCTCATATTCTGAACACCTTGATTCAAATTCCGAACAGCACGAATAGATCGTATTCAAATTAATAAATTCGCAAAGAAATTTATCTGAGCTTGTTCTACTGGTCTCAAACTAGAGAATCATCACTACTCCCGCGGTAAAAATTATATTGGAGACATTTTCTTGTTATTCGGTGACATATTTCAGCGAAACATTTCAACCAGATAGCCATACAAAAACCAAGTGTTCGAAATATGAGACTGTTCGGAATTTGAGACAAAACGGTACGTTACTTGATGAGATTCACGATTTTAAACTACTGTAGTGAGAAAAGCCACGTGATTTTCTTGATATTCAAGCCAACTACTATTACCATTACCAGCCCTGATTCAAAACTGACTCTTATAGTGATGATCCATCCAAAGTTTGTTCAACGAGTAAATAAATGTAACATTGCCACAATATAAATCTGTGTTATCACAAGCATGAAACGAGCTCACCAGTTGGTAATCCATCCTCTACTGGAGTCACAATAATATATTTCTAAGTGAAGGAATCGACAATCGTAATTGCTCTTAATGTTAATCCTGGCTACGTCCATGACAGAAGCTGCCAGCGGAATCGGATTGAGTCCCGCCATTTGGAGCAGATGACATATGAGTGGCGCGGAAAAATACCCGCGAATTTGATGTCAGCAACTTTGGCTTGGAAAGGGTGGAGCGTGTTTCAGAAAGGCCATCGTCGGTCATCGCGCGGGATAATCGGCTGTTAACATTTGCACGCCATTGGTCCCCGGCAAGGCAAAAAACCATCCACTCGCATTTAGTCAAACACAATGTAGCCACTTTTACAGCACACTCCATTCGCGGATGTGTTAACAGCTCGTTACGCACGAAAATTGCTCCTGTTGGTTCATATTTATTTCAAAAATTAATATGAATGTGTTAACAACAGAGTGCGGTGATTTTCGGGGCTACCCGAGTGCAAGTCTCGGCAAATTGGTTGTCGCGTGCGAGGGTGTGCGAATCGGTAGGGGTGGTTTTTTCGAGTATCATGGTGTGGCCTCTATTACAAATGTTTTAATGAGGTTGTTGGCTGCACAAATTGAGTAAATTAAGTTAATTTCGATAGATATTCCACGATCAAATGGTCGGTGTTCAGACAGACCAGACTAGATGATGTTTTGGTCTTGTAAAGATAAACCAACGATACTTTTTCTTTCCTCTTGTTAGGAAATTTGTTAATTTTATAGACACATTTTTCTCAACAATTCAAAAGAGAGTTTCTCGTTCGAAAACTTGAATATCTCACACCCTATCGCCACAGTTATTGCTGTTTGCTTGCATGAGTAACGACACCTCTCAAATAAAATTATTCACACAACAGCAGCTGGCCACAATTCCGAGTCCGGATGCATGGCCAAATAGAGAGTCTGCAGCCTGCGGCAACTGTGGCACAATATTAAAATCAGTGGAGTGCACTTGGAACTCGGTAGAACTTGGAAGAGGTAAGAACGGAAGAGGCACCGCAGTCAGACGCGACTGACGCCAGCTGACAGCCCCGTGGCCAACAAATTGAATCCGGCCGTGGAAAAAAAAAACACCGGTAATCAATAGCTCGGACCCACAGACAGAATGCTGCACTCGTTTTGTGTCATTCTGAATGTTTTACATAATGTTGCACACACGCACTCAAATGCTCATCTAGATCGTTTCGACATTCAAAACCCCCCCACCCCTCAAATCCCGGAACCAAATTGTTAATTAGTTTTTAAACAAGTGTGAAAATCACCTCGATTTACACGGGAGGGCAGACAATGAGGCGCGCAGTTTCCGCAGTTTCGCAAATGGTTGGTGAGTAAAACACGCAAAAACGAGCTGCCAACGAGTGTGAAAAATATGATGTAAAATGTTGTCAAATGGAGCCCGCAGGCAGGCAGGATGGAGAGACTCGACCTCAACTGAACCGGGTGACGTCGTCGACTTTTACAACTGCTTCCCCTGCTCCCAATGCCATCGACGAACAGAGGAGTGACTAGAACAGATTACTGGTCATAATTTTAAATTTTTAACAAGTAAGAAATTTTGTACTGCTACGTTCTTCTTTTTTTTCTTTTTTTTTCTGGAGCTACGTTCCAAAACTAATTCATATGAAACTTACATCGATAGTAATCTTGATGTTAACATTCCTTTGCAAACAGAACTTGATATTGGCAATGTTCTCAAAAATTTAACAAAATCCATTGTTGAATCAAAAGACATTGCAATACAAAATTTGAAGTTAAATTCGAATCCATGATTATAGACGATTATCTCAAACGTGAGGAGAAGGCAATTTCAACACTCTCGCGATACTGCTATGATTAACCCAAATTACTCCTGTGCGCGACCACAGAGGCTCAACGATGCGGATGTTGGAAAGTTTTCTCAGTCTAGAAAGCATCGTGACCTCATCCGCTACGGCCGAGGCACTTGAGAGCCCTTTTGCGGCACCGCACCGGGTCATCCAACCTCATCTCATTGAGCGAAAGCTCCATAAAAATGTATGAACCCACCCCCACCCACAGAGTTGCGACAGATGGTCTGAATGAACTTTACTTTACGCCTTCTTCTGCTCGCTGTTGCTGGTTCTTCAAACCGATAAATTTTATCGACCCCGGATGAAGATTGCGTGAAGCTCAATCGTAGAAGGCGGCTGCCACGAACTCGAAAATGTCAAGGGTGGAGAGATGGTCGATCCGAAACCGACATAAAAATCAAATAAACAAATTAACCATAGGATACCATGAAACAAGGCAGTCGATAATTTCTCCACGTTACACCACCCCCGGTCCCTTCGGTGGGTGGAGGGTGTGTAATTTTTCTTTCCGTAAAAGCTGCCACGCCACCGGGAAAGCCCCTACGTAGTGGAGTGTGCGTGACTGGCGGCAATACCAATTGATAATTTGATCAACTGGGCATTGAGCACACCCACAAAACCCGGTACAAGATTGGTTGGTTTGGTGTCGGAGAAAAAGAAGCCGAAAAACGAATCGGTGGAACAACTACTGATCAGTTTTGTGGGTAGTGAACAGGTGGATGGAGAAGAAATATAAATGACTGCCACCGGTTTAATGCACTGGTTATTTGCTTCAATTTTTACATAATGTTCCTTTAGAATTGTTTCATTCTGAACAGGAAATGATATGAATGACGAATGAATTTCATAATTTTTTGCGACATAACAGTCAGTGACAAAAGTAAGTTTCCAAATGCTTCTTTCTGATCTTAAATGCTCAAGTATAGGGCTCTATATGTCAGCTTCTGGTAGTCCCAATTGGGTGAAATATAAAAGACAAGCTACAAATAACCCAAAATTTATTTTGCATCAACTTTTCAAAGAATTTTAGAGAATTGTAAAGATTGAACTCGAAAAAAATGCAGCGCTTTGTTTTAGGTGTAACTTTTTATCGTGAGGGTAAAAATTAACGAAATTTTGGGTAATACTAGTTTAGAGTATTAGTGTTATGTTTATGTCTGCCAAATTTTATCGCGATCTGTCAAGTAGTTTTCAAGATGCATTCGAAACAAGAAGAGTTACGCCAGCAAATCTTGGGCGCGGTGATCGATAATCCTGGTCAGTCGCACAGATGGATCGACAAAAGGCTTGGAATCCCCCATTCCGCATTGTGAAGATGTTCCAGGAGACGAAAACCATCGAGCGGCGCACAGGAAGTGGCCGAAAACTGAAAACGGAATACCCATAGAAGGCGCGGAAGATAAGGCAGTACTTTAAGCATAACCCGAACCTTTTCACCCGAGACGTGGACAAAAAGGTCAATTCTTCGAATGGTTCGTCCAGCAGACCATGAAGCGGGCAGGGCTACGTGTTTTTAAGGTCAAGAAGGCGCCAAACCTGACTGACAAGCAAAACACGGTGGCCAAATTGCGTGCGCGGAAGTTGTACCGTGAGAGCTTGTCAAGCCAGGCTGTCTCGTCATGAATCAAAACGGACACCAAACAAATCCCCAGCCTCGAGTTTTTTGTCGGTACGTCCTGCATGGAGGTTCCAGAAAAGTTCCGGAAGAGAAAGATGGACGAATTTGCGAAGAAGTACCTGTTGTGGCAAGCGATCTGTGTACAGACGGCATCATAAACGGGCAGATTGATCGAGAGGAATGCTTGCAGAAGCGCTTGCTGCCCTTCCACCGCTCTCACCATGGTCCCACGCTGTTCTGACCGAATCGCCATGCCTGTAATGGATTGGTACGAAACGAACAAATAAGCTTCAAATCGTTATTTGCCGCGAGTTTTCTGGTTATGTTGCATTAAGTACGCATGACTTGAAAACTTGCTCCAGCATGGTTAAATGAAAGTTATCTAGAATTACTCCTAACCATGTTTTTGAAAGAAACTTATATTTTTTAATATTCATTATATGTACTTTTGTTTGACAAACTGAAATATTTTCGTTGTATTTGCAAATATGTTTGTACATATCATATGTCGTGAACTACTGATAAGTCAAATGACGTGCCAAAAGTTGTGTTTAACAAGAGAATCTGTATAATATGCTCCCTTTCATTCATCCTACATGAGCCATCGAAAAAAGCTTTCGAAATTTCACCTTAATGATTAAAAAAAACATTAAACCGAGATTCTTACTGTTAGAAGGAATAAATCAAATTTTCACTAGTTAGTTTGACAAATTAATGCTGGTAATGAAAGAAAACTAGGATATTAAAATTGATTAACCATGTGCAATATTATTGAATTCATTTTCAAACATCTTAGTTTATGTGCATTCACGCAGCTATGATTTTTAGAGTAGTGTTTGATCCTTCGACCTTGACGCGTGCTCCTGCGGGGGCGTGCGATGAGGGCGGGACCAAACATGGCGCGCGTAGTTAGTAGTGTTTGATCTATTGATCGCGTCGCTTGCTTTTGCGTGGGTGGGTGATGAAAACTTGTTTATCGTACAATGTGATTATCGAATTATTTCGCGAATTCGGTTAGGCGTGATTATATAATGGGTCGCATCACCAAACATTGATTACTCCCAGATCTCTGCCTTATCCCTTTAATCCAATATCCTTTCCATGACAGCCATGGAGATGCAGAGGTGATTGCGGTCTCTAGTAACAACGGTTGTCTGACTAACATTCCTCCCCTTTCCCGATGACCGTAAGGACGTGGCCGGCGCCGTTATTGACTTTTAAAATTTGAGCTCTTAATTTGTGCACCTTGAGAATGGAAAGCTAATCCCAAGCCCCATTCATTAAATTCCTGTGCAACTTCGATTGTTCTGGTCAAACACAGAGTAGCAACTACGAATAGTACGATCATCTATGCTTATGCTTATGCTTAAAATGACATTCTTACTGTTGGAAGGAATAATCCAAATTTTCTCTTTTGAGTTTGACAAATTTATGCTGGTAATGAAAGAAAACTAAAGGTATACAATATTTATTTCTTAAAATTGCTTAACCTTGTGCAATATTATTGAACTTATTTATAAGAAATCTTAAAATTTTAGTTTATGTGCATTGGCGTAGCTAGGATTTTTTTCTGGAGGGAGTCCAGCAAATTCTTGTTTTACAGAAGTAATATCGGTCGCAATAATCATTTTCATACGTTTTCGGCGCTTTCTCCCAGAACTCTTTAATCAGTTTTCTCTGCGTTTCTCCTGGTATACCCACGGAATATCATTCCCGGGACAGGTAGTTGTTATTCATTACATTTTTCCTGAAGTTTCATTAAGCTATCTGATCTTACCAAAACAATTTCAAGGCGAATCTCTATCAAATTTTCTCAAAGAAAACTCTTGGTGGGGTATTTCGCCAGAGAATGCTTTAGAAATTCTTTTGAATATTTCTCCTGGAAGGTTCTGTACGTACTTATTCCATATAAATTCTTATTGTTAATTTTATGTATCATCAAGCTGTTCAATAATAATTTGACTGTAATTTCTGGAAATACTGGAGATTACAGGAAATTCTTCAAGCAAGGATGTTTAAAAAAATCTTTAGAGAGTGCGCCAACAGTTTTTCCAACTTTGCTTTTGAATTTCCGAGAGATTTTCTGAAGCAATCTGAAGGAAACTTTAGGACGAACAAGTTTCTCTTCAGATTGCTTCAGAAAATCTCTCGAAAAATCTTCAAAGATTGCTTGGAAAATTCTCAGCCAAAATTATCCATGACTTCCTTCAAAGAAACATTAAATAAATCTTCCATGTGTTTCGCAAGGTTTTCAAACGCAATAAAATAGGATACCAATTCAAAAATGTTCTTAACGATTTCGCAAAGAAGTTCTGTCTATCTGCACTTTTTTCACGAAAAAATCTCTAAGCTATTCTTTCTAAACTTTTTCGGAAACCATGATTTTGAATTGCATCCAAAATACCTACTAAATAAAAAATCAAATATTCCTATAAATTGTTCAACTATTTATTTCAAAAACTCTTCCGTGAAAATACTCAAAAATTTCCCGAACGATTTGTTCATGGATCTCTTAAGAAAATTTTTATTATTGTTTTTCCTAGAATATCTGCCTAGGATTGCTCCGGAAAAAATACCAGAGATTCTGGTGATTTTTAAAGAAAATTTCCAGAAGATTCATCAAAGGATTTTGAAATTTATTCTTGAATTTCGCAAAAAATTTCTACAGAGATTCCATGGGATATTCTTTCAGGATTACTCCATATTTTTTTCCGAACATTAGTCACGGGGTTCATTATAAAAAACATTTTCATATTTATCCATTCTCCATATTTGGTTCAAAAACTACTTCAGTAGCACCTCAACATTTTTTTTGGAATTCCTCTAAAAATCATTCTGCTTGACATCCATATGTAAATTATATCCTTTTTATTAGTATCACATTCAAAAAAGTTTTGTAAGTACTTCTAAATAAACTTTTTGGATGTTTTAAGCCTAAATTGAATTAACATAATAAAACGTAGTTCCTGTCGGAAAATTCAAGTACTCGTCGTTGAATTTCTGAAACTTTTTACGAAATTATTGGCGATATACGTCATTTAAAGACTAAAGTGGTAATTGTAGGATTTACTACGAAAAGTATTCTTTTTCATAATGGGCAAAGAATGGGGTTGAAACCGATGATAATTTTACTATGGATAATTGTATCTAACATGTTAAATTAGGGGCCTTCCTTAGCAGTGTGGTAAGAGTCCGCGGCTACAAAGCAAAACCATGCTGAAGGTGTGTGGGTTCGATTCCCGGTCGGTGACTTCCCGGGGCATAGAGTATCATCGTGCCTGCCACACGATATACGAATGCGAAAATGGCAACATTGACAAAGGAGGCTCTCAGTTAATAACTGTGGAAGTGCTTTTAGAACACTACGCTGAGTAGCCGGCTTTATCCCAGTCGTTAATGTCAAGAAGAAGAAGAAGAACGTTAACAAATGATTTACACGAAGTAAAAACGTAAAAAATGATACAGAAACCATTCTTTTCCTGCTTGCATAAATTTCAAACAAACGTTCTTGGATAGACTATTTTGAATTAATGTGGTAGGACTGTAGACATTAAACGCGAAAAAATTGAGGGTTTTATAAAGAGTATTTAAATCTTGGATTTTTTCAAGATTGTGCAAATTTGTTGATGGATTCCTGATAGACCATCAAAAATCAGGAAACAATTGTACAAAAATTCTGAGTTGTTTGAAAACTCCTTGAGTTAACCTTTTTTATAATGGATGAAAATATTCCTCAAGAAAGCGTCATACGAAGGAAGTCTCCAACAAAATGTCGAACCAGGTAAAAAAAAAAAATTGATGGACAACGTAACAATGAATGAATGAAACCTCTCTAATGAATTAAAAAAATAAAAACAAATTTCTAAAATTCCATCAGAATACTTTTTGCAATTATTCTTGAAATCTAGCAGAATTTCTTCCTTGACGTCTGTATTTTCAACAATTCTGCCAAAAAGCCTCTCAGAATTCTGCCAGTTACACAAGAATTAAACCCCAGAATATGGATTCTTCCAATAATCAAAAGAAATATTTAAAAAAAAAATTAAGGAAGATCCTCGTAAATTTCCTTATGAATATCTTAATTAATTCCGCTCTTCCCTGTTATTTTACTGAAAGTTTTTCCCTAGATTCCTTTACCACTATGGTAATTTCGGAAGCAAAAATATTTCTGAGTGCTTTCCATAAACTTCCTCGAAAGCAAGAAAATGAAAGCTTATAATATATTGTTTGTATAATCTGTGGATTTAAAGCTGAAAGTCCATAAATAAAAAGTCAAAGAAGAATTTCCGACGCAATTTGTGATGTATTACGGAAATATTTTTGAAGGACTTCCGAATTTGCAATACAATTTTCCAGAAAACTATTTGGAGGAAGTCACAGCGGAATTCCTTTGAAGTGTCTCTGTCAGATTTGACAGAATCAATAAATTTGAGGGATTGCGAGGAATAATTTTAAACTTCTGAAAGGTTATTATTTTTTAGTTAAAAGCTGAACAATATTTCGGAACAAATGTGTAGATAAAAAGTAGGCATCGAAGTTAGTTATCCTCCAGAAGGAATTCACGTTAAAAGTAGGACCAAATCTCACAATATTATTATACTGATTTCGAAGAATTCTGTAGTAAAAGTTCCCAAACCACATAGTAATGTCAATAACGGCGCTGGCCACGTCCTTACGGTCTACGGGGAAGTTACTAAAGACCGAGATCCTCTGCATCTCCATGGTTGTCAAAGGAAGGAGTTTTGTTAGTAGGGATGGATCATAGCTGCATGATCAGGATTTAGTGATGCGATTCATGCAACTTCAATTCAAATCATCACCTATCAGTACTCTAAAGATTACTGTATGTTCTGTATGTTGACACTTTTAGCGTCGAATCATTCAAAGGTTATTTTTATAATGATTAGAATCAGGTGGAACGAAAGGTATGGGGTGAAGTATAACATGTACAAGGGCTTATGTCAACACTTATAGTGACGAACTGTTCATATCAAAACAATTCTTATTAGTAACATTCCCGCCGTCGTCATGATAAAAATACGTTTCGAAATATATTGTACAATCAAAATAAAGACATGAAACGAGCTCACCAAATTGATCATCCATCCCTGACTTAGTAGCCGTAATCTAGTTTGATCAGCATGTTCATTGCACAAAAAAATCACTACGGTGATGTGAAAACCTGGACCCCATTGCTCGAGCCGGTAAAATACCTGAAATAATATCTCATGTATGCTCTACTAACACCAAACTGATAATAAGGTCAGGTATTGTAATACCAAAATAATACGTGATGGATTTTCATATAAAAGTGAAATTTCTCAATAGTAGTTCAATATCTCAAGCAGTCCTCAATAGCTGTCGAATACCTCAATGAAGTATTTTTGATTTTTTAAACAGTTTTTCCGATACCAATAAAATACCAAATTGAGGTATTAATTCCTGAACAATACCTAATTATGGTATGATACCAAAATATGGTATTATAATGTTATTGCGAGTTATTTCTTCCTCCTTCCAACGCGAGAAAAACGAATCGAAAAAAACGACTACGAAGCGAAAAAAACCAATTTGCTGCTTGGGCTTCAATGAAGCACACCAGCAGAACACGTGCAGAATAAACCAATTCGTCATCGTCTTCCTAATTCCATACCAACTCTGAACGACTGGAACTAAAATAAAGTTTAACCGATCGAGCTGAAATTTTGCACAGTTGTTATGGGACCTGAATGCTGGAGCGGATACCTCCCAGAATGATGTTAGTTAGTTTCATTTTCAAGCTTCCATTGAATAAAATTATAACGGGGGGTGGCCCATTTCGCATAAAGACGCATCGCATAAGGACATTTGGCTAGGGCTGTTAAGCACCATGATGGACTTGCGATACAGACGAAACGAGTCTTCTCACTGTCACTAGATATGTACTTATGAGCTCACTTCGTCACGTCGCAATGAAGGAGCTTTCATAAGAGCAGTTTTATTGTTGTCTTACTATGAAAATTTCTATATATTTTTGGAGAATGTTGGTAAGTAAATGTGTTTGATAAGTTAAGATGATATCCTTCCATCATTCCAGCGATATAAATAACAACCATACCAGATAATAAACTAAAAATTTTCAAATTTACGATTTCATCAAAAGCCGTTGCGACGGAAAAACGAAAAAGAATTTGAAAAAAGTGTCTGTCATTGTCCTGCCATCCAATGACAGTGAGGGAAGCATCTATGTCACTCGACACTGTCTATTTACATTGACGCTTTCCAGTCCTGAACGTTTCGCATAATGCAGTTTCATAAAAGAAGAGGTAGAGCATTTCAAAGAAGGCGTACAATTCTCATTATGCCAAATGTCATTATGCAAAACGTCCTTATGCTTTCTGGCAAGACAAAAGCTAGATAAGAGATTACTGGCATTTATTCCTCAATCAAGGTTGGGAAGCCTTTATTATACTTAACACAGTCAAATGATCCACTTACCACGCCGACAGTTGCCTCGCTGTACCTCAACTATTATATGGTACACATGTTATATATTATTTTTGTATCTAGTACACAGCAAAATATAGTGTGTCAAGCAGCAAAATATATCACGTCATTTTAGATGCACATCATCTGCGTCGCAAATGTGATGCAATATTAACTTTCATTAGCGGTTGTTTGCCTTCTTCAAGATAGACGATTTTTCCCTTGAAAATAGCCAAACTCCGTTGTCGAAACGTCGGACAGAATTAAATAAAATCGTTTATTACATTGAGACTAAAATGAGCATTGAAAATGAGATTGACCGCCCACAGTTGCTACTCCGTTATTGCAAGAACAGCTGTACTTACACAGGGAACCAACAGATACTACTCAGGATCAGTAGCATCTTCAATGTGTAAGTACTGGTGCTCTCATTATCATAACAAACAATACCGACGCCGGATGCGTCCGAATGCAGGTCAATTTGTAAATGGGAAGAAAATGGTAACGTGTTACTTGCTTTATGGAAGCTGAGGAGTTCTCTGCACTTCCACAAGAAAACACTAGGAGTTTGGATATGGGAAAGGATTCGTTTTGGTAGACGATAAATATATCATTTTAAATGAATACGTGACCGTATACACGGATGATCGATACCGATAGAGTGGTTATTATGCGAACCACTCTATCGGATCCGAATTCCGTCGCTCGCCCAAAAAGGAGCATGCAACAGATTCAACTAATCAAAAACTACTGACGCGTCGATCCGCGTATAACATTGACACTGAAAAGGCCTTTTAACTAATATAACACTTACCGATATGAAAGTTGAACTCAATGAAGCGTGTTTCCATTATACAAGCAAACTAGTGCGTTCTACATGAGGGATTGATGAAGTATACCTTCCCTTGTAATTATGGTGGGCTTCCCGCTCCGATAGGTGGAAACTTTTCGTCAAACGAAAAATTCATCACTGGACTACGGAGTGTTTCATGTTGTCCGTTGCCTTATGTTAGTGATCGGTCAATCTTTGGGGTCTTTGACTAGAACGGCGTGGAATGTATTTTCAAATTGGCTTTTCATAACGAACTTCTCCCCGATACCATAACCTTGCACAGATGCAGTGGATTTCAGGGCCTGCAATAGTTGAGTGAATGCATCATCAACACTCCTTTGTTCACATTGGCCAGCATGCAAACTGCCACGTTTTGGCAATGCACAAAACCAGAAAATCGTTTGCACTTATCAGTTAAATTATCAGAACGTGATAAAAATTAGCTGCACAATTGTAGTTTATCAAGTTTTGGTAATTTTGATAGAGCTCATAGATAAATGAAAATTGCATAACATTCTATGTTGCATCTGAAACTTTCAAAACCGAGAGAACCTTTATCTTGGACACAGATTCGGATGCAAAGTCCCATCCGGGCCACCAACATTTCATGATTTTATCAATTTCTAGTCCCGGGAGCATCCTCTGCACGTACGGTTAAAGTCTCAAGTTGAACCATAAATTTTAAAGCCAACACTACTATTCTCACAATTTCTCAAACATTCGTTTCATATCCTCGCCACGTCTTCAGGGGGATTTTTTCCGGGTCAATCCATTAATCTCCCCAAAGCTTACACCAGTCTTGGAGGATTGGTACGAGCTGACTGCTGGGTTTGTTATAAAGTTATTCGTCGTCGTCGTCGTCGCAATTCTAACACACTTGCCAATAAGCCAGACGAGCAATCAAAAAGGAATCCGGGAATGCGCCACAAACAAGAGCAAACATCTCTCCAGCATCCTTTCTGGAGGGTTGGAGGCAAGCAGAAGCGAGAAGAGCACATTTCAGCACTGCAGCAAAATTCTCAAGTGGTGTAATCTAAATTATAGATCGTTTATTTTGCTCGATTTAAGTGCAGCTTTAAGAAAAGCACATTAGCCTTTTTTCGCCTCCCCATTCCGCCGGAGTGCATTTTTCCGTCCATACACTACTGTGCTGACGATACGGGTTGGTAGTCTTGTTCTTTTTTTTCTGTTTCCCATCTCTAGACGATGCCCGAAACCGAAACTGCCGGTTTCCAGAGCCAGCAGGAGTCAGAGCGCAAAAGTCGTCCTTCCAAGCTCCGGTCCCGGAGCTCTCCAGCAGTGACCGACTAGTATCGAATCGAGTACAAGTAGAAGGGTAATCAAGATTCCACTCCATGCTCACTTGCACTCACTCAACTTTGTCCGGTTGATGGAAGGGAAGAAAGGAGGAGGCGGGCAGGGGATGGTGTATAGCTCTGTAGAGCAACTGATGATGATGCACTATAAGTGGTGTGTGGTAGACTTGGGCACCGATGCTCCTGATGAGAAGCTTGTCTTCAGTGTCTCCAAGAGATCTTTCAGGAATAGTTCTGCGAATTCCATGGAGAATTCTTTCGCAGATTCTTCCGAGGATACATCCTGGATTCACTCCACCGAGTCCTCCAATATTATACTGCTAGAATTCCTCCAGAGATTTCTCAAAGGAATTCCAAAGAGAATTCCTTCAATAAGAATTCCTCCATGAATTATTCAAGGGATTCTTCCAGAAATGAAGTCTTTCATTTATTTAGTTAACATCTAAACATATAACTCTGAGCCAACAAGTTCACGCCACAATACACGGTATGTGGCCATCTCTCTCCGTCCAGGTAGAGTAAGGTGGGGCAAAAGTTCGACCTTAGTGGTATAATCAAAGTTTCCAGGACAACAATAGCAGTTAAAACAAAACAAATTCCATACAGTGAACCTTCAACATATTGGCTATAATTTTGCTGAACAAACTTGTGTCAAACAATTTACTCATTTTTAGTTATAACAGTTTCAAAATTGATTGTCTTATTCGAACTTTTGCCCCACCGGTGGGGCAAGAGTTCGAATCTAGTGTGGGGCAAAAGTTCGCTGGCTAAAACACAAAATATCGATCCTTTTATGACAAGCATACCTTACACCAGCCGTAAACTTAAGTTTAACGAAAAATACAACTTAATTTTAATCAAAAAATTGCCCAAAACCGAGTTAATTGTAATATACTCAAAAATAGTGGAAAACTAAGTGGAAATGTAAAATTTTGGTGACAATTTTCACACGATCAGACAAATTTAACTAAATTTGAAGATAATATGTGGGTTTTAGGCAATTTGCAAATTTTTCCGTGATTTTATACATGGGTCGAACTTTTGCCCGCTGATTCGAACTTTTGCCCCACTATGGGCTAAAAATTGTTTTTAAGCATTTATGCAAAAACTAATACACCTCAAAGCAACCTTATGATAGGCCAAGAAACGCCCTTACATAAAATATTGAAAAACATTTTATCTTCAATTGGTTTCATGTAACGAAAGTTTGACCAAATATTACAATATTCACGTCGAAAAACAACAAATAGCCATAACTTTTCCAAATCTCAATCGATTTCTATGATATTTGGAATGAAAGTCTCTTACTTGAAAAGCATTCGAACCACCATGATATTTATAAGATTTGTTTTGAATTGAGCTAGAATCCTCAAAAAGAAACTCTTACCCCACTCGAACTTTTGCCCCACTTTACTCTATACAGGAACGCCACCTTTTTAAATGTTCGACCGACACTGTCCATATTATTAGCGAAACAAACAAATTGGCTGGATCTCGTAAAAATTGCAAATCGGCTGTTAAGTCCGGTTTTCTGCATAACGCACTCTGTCGCGATATTGTACAATAGCCACGAAACTATTCATTCGAATACGATTTATTCGTACTGTTTGAAATGTGAATCAAGGTGTTCGGTGCATTTGAATCAAAATGTTTTTCCATTCATTTATGTAAAAACAGTACTAAACAAGTTTGAATAAAATTTTTATCGGCACATCCAACGGTTGAACTTTGCAAAGAAATTGATTTTTTTTTTTTTCAAATATCAGCTTATTTATGACTATCAGAAGCATTTGAAGTTATTGTTGGCCTTCAGCGTACGGAAAATGAGTCAAAACAGTATCTCCTTTCGTGTAATTATTCCCTACCGAATCGTATCCGCGGGAACACCTTCTTTAATGCAAATCTTTAATGTAAATTTTAAATGCAAGCATTACACACAGAAACATAGACAGACATGACGACAGATCACGACCTTATATATTGCAATAATATATTTCTTTGTTTATTTTTTCATTTACGGCTAATGAGCCATTTGGCATTACAGAGTCGTGCAATCGGCGTTTTGATTTGAATCCCGGACACTCTACTTTATGGAAATATTTCCAAATATGCCTTTAAAAATTTTCCAATTTGAAAATGTAGGGTTAATGATCCATTAGTTGTGGGTGTTCCTATAGTTGCGGTAGTGCCATTTTCACGTATTTTATTACATTAGCCACAGAACCGACACTGTCAATGGACGTATTGGCTTGTTGATACTAACAGTGGAGGTATTATTTTTCACTGATATGCTGTGGGTTACTCCGATGAAATATTTTTTTTCATTGAATCAATAGCTGTCCAGAATTCGAATCAAAGTGTCCGGAATATGAAGCAAAAGTGTAGTTGTTTCCGGAATAATAATCATGAAGATGCCACACATTTCAATTTGATAACATTAATTCGAGATGTGGAATCCAAATCTTCACCCACCACTCGAAATTTAAGTGTTTGCAAAGCCTGATTACACTGAGGTTCCACACAGAACGATTTAGCTTAGGAGAATATACGTATTCTTGGCAGTCTAAGCCAATGCCGCGCTTCTTTTGTAATTTTCTCGGATATCACCAGACAAATTTCGTGTTTGTCTGTTTCCATTTATGCGCTGTACAATCCTTATAGTGTCGGAGGTACATAATGAAAACACGTCTGTACTTCAGAACTATGACCAAAACAAGAAGGCATTTTATACAATACTACGATCTACAATTATTCAATCTATCTCGTACACATGGCAAATCATTTTTCACTATCGTACAATTCCTCCTTTTCTATCAAATTTGCTTCGGCTTATATTCTCTTAATCGATCACAATCTGCATCTTGACGTACAATGTTCTTTCTGTTAAACGCCAATATGAATCACAGCCTTTTTATCCAACCCAGCATAATACTTTCCATTACGCAAACAGTACATGACTTAGAATTACCTGAAATGAAAGAAAGGTTTACCATTTTCATTACAATAATATACTTAGCTTTCTGTTTCTCATACTCATCCAGTTTCTTTCTTTTCACCTTACGCAAAGTATTAAACTTACTGGTAGCACAAATTCACTAATCACTTTGAATTTTGAATGCCACTCATTTAAAAAAAAAACTGCGATTCTAAACGTCTTACTGATTCAGAGGAACAGGGTCTTCATTGAACATTATCTTTTAGATTTCACGATTTCTTCACTTGTAACATTATTCATTCTAAGATACATTATATCCAGGAAAGTCATGAATATTTCAAGTACTTTGTAGACCGAGTGGGAAGTGAACCCACATATAATTGCAATACCGTACTAATTCTGAATGAATATATTTCATTTGGATGCAATTATATCTGTTTTTATCGTTCAGAGTTTTCTTCTTCTAATTATTATTATGTATGCTTCAATCGAACTATTTTTTCAACCAATTGTTCTGAAAATATGTTTACAGTATCCACCTGATAAACTTTGAAGTCTAATACAAGTTATTTTAGGAGAAAGCTTGGGTATACTTCGAGCCTAATTACTGTAACAAGATCCTTCAATCGCGCAAATTATTGTTAAGCAAACCCCTGTCATACAGTTTGATTGGGTTTTTATTTGTTCTAATCTTCAAATATGTCGTTATAAATCATTTAGAATTCACTGAAACACATACTGAAACCGTATAAACTGATCTAATATGCTCTATACTAATTCGACTCAGGCTGGGGCATATGGTTTTAATTGATCAATATATTCATTTTTATAGAGTGGTCTTGTGGCTTGTATCATGTTAGTTTATTTTATATGTACTTGTTGTTTTAATTTGTGTTTTTTAATCCAAGACATCGTTTTATTTTGAAATTAATTTAACAAAGTACTCTGTAGCTTTGTATTGCCTTGACGTATAATTTTCTTTTCTTATGATCTGATTTCAACTCTTTTTGTTCAACTTTTACTTTTTGTTCAACTTTTATTTGTTCTTGAAGATTATATAACTATTGTTTAATTTGTATATTTTGGCCATCCTGAAAAATAAACTTAGCTTTGATCACAAATTGCCACAGCCATAATATTTTACATATAGCTGTAGAAAGCTTTCTTCCTGAATTACTTTTCAATTTTTATTCATTCATTTTGTTATAATCACTCTGAATTAATATATCAAAAAACAAATGAAAGATTTTACTTACTTTGTTTATACGTAAACTGTGTAATTGAGTAATTGAAACATGTATTTATGTATAATTGAAACATGTATTCAAGCGTTACTATTTAATTCAAAGTTTCTTCTTTCTGACATTACGTTCATCTTGAGATGATTTTGAGCTTGATATTCCTATGCATACTTTCACAAATGTTAAGGTGACACGGGAGACCGTGTTATTTTCCATATCTTTTGTCTCACTCTAACAATTATCATCAAAACTTTGTGGAAGCAAATCTCGAGTTTTAGTGAACCGATGAAGCTGAAAATGTATTGGGTTGTGCACTACATATATAGAATTATAGTGATACATTTTTCGCATCGATAGTGGTTCTTGGAATTTGCTTCTTCAAACGGAGAGGGTGATTATGGTGACGTCCCGTGCGGTCTTAAATAGGATCTTTCTTTGCAATCGGACAACTTTGCATTTGTATATCGTGTAGTTAGCAAAAATACATTACGAGATCAACGACCGGTGGAGCTGAAACCCACGACCCTATATGGTATTGTTTTATAGCTGAGCGTTTGCTACTAGGCTATCAGGGTTGATAATTCTTAATGATGCTACAAACATTTCATTCATGATCATTTTGACATCAATAGATTCGTAAAACAAATTCGTCACACACTATTGGTTCTAATACACATGTTTATTCATACCTATTGAAACGTTGTTTTTTTTTCAATGTTATCTGTCCTTTAATTATGCAAATTTGAATCTGACTACCAATACGAATTCATTGCATTTTTATTATTCGGGACTCTCAGTTGTTGATCGTAATACAATACATAATTGATTTCAATTGACTTCTAGTTCTTGATTATAATAATGCATACAGTTTCTGTAATTGTGATAGCACGTACTTGTTGTTCAGTAAATAATGTATACTTTACTTTCTGTGGCCCACATATGCACCATATGCACATATACATCGTCAAGCACATTATTTTAGAATGTATGATCAAGTTGCTAAGCTGATCTCCATGGCGCGCAGCTGCCGATAGCTTCTCTCATTCCAGAATAATCATTCCAAAAACAACAAACAGTTGCATTCCGTGACACTCAGTTTTTACTCAGTATTTGCACACAGTTGCTTATCTGGTTTAGAAAAGCCGATCGAGAACAGCGCAAAATGCATCTTCATAGTTCATAATTGTCGATCAAAAATGGCATACAATTGCTTTCCCAAATATATAGTTGTCGCACATTCAGTAGCACACAGTTTCTATTGCACTCTAGAAAGCTAACAACAATCATAAAATAGCACACAGTTGCTCGCCATGGCACAGATTAGCCGATCTAACATAGCACAAGTTGCTCTCCATAATCTTCTATCATCATTCAAAAATAGCACACAGTTGCTCTCCATAGTTTTCAATTATCGTCCAAAAATAGCACACAGTTGCTCTCCATGGCACAGATTAGCCGATCCAACATAGCACACAGTTGTTTTCCATAATTTTCTATCATCGTTCAAAAAAAGCACACAGTTGCTCTCCATAACCTTCAAACATCGTTCAGAAAATAGCACACAGTTGCTCTCCATAGTCTTCAATCATCGTTCAAAAATAGCACACAGTTGCTCTCCATGACACACAGTTGTCGATCCAAAATAGCACACAGTTGCTCTCCATAACCTTCAATCATCGTTCAGAAAATAACACACAGTTGCTCTCCATAGTCTTCAATTATCGATCAAATTAGCATACAGTTGCGCTCTATAGTCTTTCATAATTGTTTTAAAAATTGCACACAGTTGCCGATCAAATATAGCACACAGTTACTCTATACGTCATGTAATTGTCGATCAATAGAAATACTCAGTTGCTCACATCAATGTTTATAAAGTAGATTCGTATTATAACACACAGCTTTTCAAAAGCCTCAATCACCGAATAATAAATAGACAACCATTGACATACACTACAGGCAAATACATAATAGAACTCAATATAAAACCTTAAAGTTGTCTCCATGACATGCAGTCATTTTCAACTGCATATTTTTGCCAGCAATACATCAAGCTCCTGTTTTTTTTTTCGCTCAAAGTTCTCTAAACATTTTTAATAATAATATGCATAACATGATTTATAAACATAAACTTCCTTGATTAATAATCAATAATCGAACCTTCATTACATTAGCATTAATTATTCTTTATGACTTATCAGTTTAGAAGTTCCATTGTCATTGACAATTGTAGTTTACAATTGCTTAACAGTTCTAGATTGCATTAGTATTTCTTAAACCCAAATAACATATTCGTTCTATGATGGTTTTGGCATTTATTGATAATGTCAGAAATCCAATATTTCTCGTAAAAATGATTTCAGCGCTTCCAAATTTTATTTGTTTAGTAAGTACCGATCGTAATCGAGCTAAACTTCATTAATAAAAATACATGACTGATTATATCTCAACTCCACATATTCCATGGCATGTTTTCGCTTTGTTACTTTTGAATTATTCCCAACGTTCAAAACTATGGAAAGTTTTAATAACAAAAAACATCATCAACGCCAGTAATAGTGTTAATATCATACAAATGGAACATTATCTACCAGTTTACTCTCTTATTCGAAAGTTCCGAAACTAATAATTGTTAACACCACATATTTGTTCTTTTTTACAAACAATTCAATCTTTTTTTTATTTCAATTTTAGCTAAGCATAAAACACGATTTTTTTATGCTTTTCATTTTGAAGAAAAACACCCGAAAGATGTAGAATTCGCTTTTCTACCCAAGGATAAGCCACCGAAGGGATAATCTCACATTGAAACAAATTATTCAGTACAATTTCGCAAGCTCACAAACATTCACCATACCTCACCTGAGACGAGACTCGCGAAGACGGTCTTCTTTTTCTGTGATTGCTGAGTTTTTTTCTTATTCCACTTTGTGCATACCAATTATGCGCATGCGCATACCAATTACGCGCATGCTGTTCAAATCCTCACATGAACCTCTCAGCAAAAAATGATTAAGTTTGCATCACATCGAATCATAAATAGCCATTTGAGTGAAATTTCGTGCCAGCAAACGTAGCAGACATTAGAAATAATTAATCTTCTGCTTAGATTTATCAGCAACTTTGGAAAAAAAAACTGCTCCGCCGACTGAGGTTTTTAATAACAGTTTACTTTGAACACAATACTATTCACTTTTTCAGCCATAAAAACGGTGGGCTGCATTTGACGTTTCGTGAGAGGGGAATCTGGGCTGCATATGACGTTGATATTTTTCCTCTTCGCGAGTCTCTCTCAGTACCTCACATTATATCGTCGAGGAACGAACTACTACATACATCGCAGCAATCATTGCTTTTACAAAAATAAAAATGTGACACGCGATCTCGACGTTTTCAACATTGCTGTTCAACCCCATCTCAATCCATTAGGGAGCCGGATCCTATTCTTGGCACTTTTGATTCACTTCGGCAGTGGGGTTTTTTGAAAGCTTCAAAGCTTATATTTGGCCACAATATGCGGCATACTGAAATGCTTCTAATTGCAAAGTTTCAGACAACTCGGCCAACAAAAACCCCCATGCCAAAGTGAATCATGGAAGTGCCCAAGTGGTTCTGCACCCTACATGGTAGAAAAACTATTCTTTTAGTTTGTATAATTTTTTTGGAAGGAAACCTCTGATACAGATCTATCAAAATTCAGCATCCACACCATTATCGCCAAACAGAGACGCCGTTACGGCCACCCATCGCGCTGTCACCGAGCCGGATCTCTCCCAGCAATTCTTCTAAACTAACACCTACCTTTTTTCGTTGTCCAACGGTGGACGCCAACAACTCTTACCAATTTCCAATATCAGTAACATCAAAATACAATCACACTAGTTCACTAACTGTTCGAAATTCCAAATACACCAATCTCAATATTATAATTTAAACCTCGTCGCCAAAATTTTGCGCAAAATGTAGTGTCGGAGGTACATAATGAAAACAAGTCTGTACTTCAGAACTACGACCAAAACAAGAAGGCATTTTATTCAATGTCTACTGCGATCTACAATTATTCAATCTATCTCGTACACATGGCAAATCATCTTTCACTATCGTACAATCCTTTATTGATTCGCACCGACAGACTTGCTAAAAGCTTCTCGGAAACGTTTTCACAACACTTCAAACATCTCTTGCCAGTTTGACTATTGTCGGCAGCCTTGCTTCCTTCGGCAGTTTTCCCATAAGAACTGCAGGCAAATCTCTTCAGCAGCTCCAAATCAGCCGCAATTTGAAGCGTATTCGTTTGAATTGAAGACATCTCTGGCGAAATTATTTGTTCAGTCTCAGAAATCTCATCAGCGGGAAGCTGTCAGAACATAGAACAATCTGAATGTTTTCATTGGTGTATTTTCATAGAAAAATACTGTGTATTTGGCCGAAGCCGTAAATTACCCTATATGGTTTTTGATTAGTTTTATTTCGTTTTATTTTACTGAAGCCTTAAGTGTTCGTAATATGAATCAAAACGGTATTAAGATTGTAATCATTACAGACAGGCAGATCACTGCTTTTATATATTGTTATAAAATTTTTGTTACCGTAAAACGGGGTAACTTTGATAATGCGGGTAACTTTGATAGTTCGAGATCCATAACATACTTAACGAAATAACAAAGTTTCAGTTAATCAGTTAAGCAAAACGAATGCAAAAGTTAAGACTATTAGTATGACACTTCATGTCAAAGCTATTTTCGTTGGAATCAAGTACATTCAGGGATTTATATGCAAATATTGAAAATTTATGAGATTTTAGCATGTTTGAAACGCTCACAAACAATCGGTTCTACGATCACTATTTGATGTAGTTTTGAATAGTTGGTCATTTATCGTTGACAGCCTAGTTATCATAGAACTTGAAAACGGTCTCAAATCTCTTAGCGAAAAGCATTTTCACAAACTGGGGCCATTTTTGTAATCTAAGTCAAAAATTTCCATATAGCGTTAAACGCCAAGAGGTATGCAACGCCCTATAAATGTTCCGCAATGCATTCAATTTTGTTCGATTTATACTCCATTATCAAAGTTACCCCAAAACAGAAAACCAACTTTCGATTATTTGAAAAATGATATATCCATTCAGAATAAATCTTTTGACAATCTATCAACTGTAAACGATAGTTAGGATACCAGTACTTGTTTTAAATATATGAAATATAATTCTTTGAAACAGCATGCATAAATATTCAAGTTTTCTTCGAAAAAACTATCAAAGTTACCCCGTTTTACGGTACATTTTTTAGGGTTCATAAGCCTTTTGGCATTACGGAGCCGATTGTATAAACATTGTATTTTTCAAGACTTTACGAATAGCCAAGGATTTCCTAAAAGTTTAGACCACAAGCTAAAATCTTATGAACAAAAATTTAAGGGGCATTTGAGTTTAATGATAATGTGGTTCCAGGTATGCATACGTCGCCACCTCAGTGACCGATTGAAAATACTTCGGCGCCCAGGTCTAGTGTATGGAGTCCCCGGCTCGCTTCTTCGAGTTGGCATCACATCGAGCAAATGGCATGTGTATGTCTTTATCTCATGGTCGTCGCTTTCGCCCCTCCCCCTTTCCACCCAGTTTGGAGATTTATATATGGTTACACTTAGACCACTCTGCTGAATGCCGTCGTCGTCGGATGCTGCTTCTGCTGCTGCTGTTTCTGCATTGCAAGAAGGAACCCTTATTTGCTGAAGCACGTCAAACATAAATAACACTATTTGCAATCCAATAACGTTCAGAAAACAGCCTAGATTCTTATGCAAATACACAAATAAAGATATTTATTCGAATATATGAGATGTTTGCCCATCGAAGGATTATACGCTATACATTTCCAGTGAGGAGCAGAGAGGCATCCACAACTGCTGGTTTTCTGGTCCCAGCTTTGATATTCTCACCATTTTCGCTCAAGGAAGCACATGTGGCACCCGAGCGATGGCTTGTCTCTCTGCTGGCCACAGACGAGCACACAAGAACCCCCTCCATTCTCCCCACAAAATGGAAAACCACCATGCTTTTGAAATTCCAGGAATGTGACTGCAAATACTCGAGTGTCAGATTTAATAGTTATCGAATACTGCTACTGTGCTAACCCTTCTCTGCCCCCCATTCACATATGCAGCAGACTTCCGCCATCCGGGTCGTCGTTCGTCAAGAAAACCGCAAACCCCAAACAACTTGACATCCCACCGCCACCACTGTAACCAAATAAGAGAGAGACAGAGATAGAGGGAAAGCATGGCGCAAAGCCACACCAGAGCGACCGTTGCTGGCTGTGAATATAAAAATCATGATCTAAAAGCTGGAACACCAGCAAAGAAAGGAGCAGCAGCATGGCAGCAGTCCTGAGTCAAGTCGTTATGTTTATGGAATTTGCTCACACGCTAACAATGTGAAACTTGTCGCAGTTCCTCGTCTGGAGTCTGGTGATTTACGAATTTGGATTTTATTGCTCCGTTACGCCGTTGAATGCGAATTTCTTTGATTTCGTGGACGTGTACCTTAAAGCAGACGCAATGTCTCCAGGAGAAAAATGCGTGCCACGCATATGGTGGATCACAAAAGGGTGGTTTGGTTGCTTACTTCACTGCAGCAGTGATCAATTTTGGGGTTATACTGAGGGTTGAATTCCCGATGAATGAGTGTATGAGTCACAGTTTATACAGAATTATAATGATCCAGTGTATTTTCGAGCACTATTTTTAAATGAAAGTTGTAATACCGCTCTGTAGTAAACGGCGAACGATAGTAAAAATGAACGACTTTTCGTGCAGTGCGTAAACGAATTCTCTCTGCTTTTGGAAGTTTTCTTAAAAACTACCTAAAGCAATAAAACAGTACTTTTCAGTGCTACAAAAATAGTGCTTTTCAGTGCTAAAATTAAAATGGTACTCTTCAGTGCTACTAAAACAGTAGTTTTCAGTACTATTATTTTTCTACTATTGATCCCTTTACGATCCTTGTTTGGTCCCGTGGCTTCGAGACCCGTTGGCGAAAGCTAGCGGTGGTAATCCTTCTTGGACACCGTCTTGGGAAAAAAAACCTCTTAGGAGGTCTCGTTTCCTTTTGTTTATTCACTGAACATGGTTGCAACTACAAACAAAAGCAAGGGGTAATCTCTAAATTCACAACTTCCTACCAAAAAAGTGGGAAAACTGTCACTAACGTGGCAAGAATGGAAGAAAGGACCTTTCTCCGGAATGCGAACTTTCTTCCAAGGGTGAAATGGATAATGTTAATAATTGCATCGAAATGAGCAATCAGTTCGATGCTCTAGACAAATTTTCCGAACACCAAATCTAAACAGTCTCTAGCCCAGGCTCTTTGATTTAAGTGAGACAGCAAAGAGTGCCGCCTATCGAGGTCAGTTTTTTCGAATTAAGGGGATTTAGGCAGGAGATCTTGAACTGCATTAGGGGAATCAAGGTTTCCTTCCAAATTGCAAAGAAAGGAGACTGTCGCGTTTTGCCGGTAATTCCTAAAGATCGCGAACTTCTTCTCAAACAAAATGAAACTGAACGTTTGTTCAAAGTCGTCTTGAAAGGTCTCTCAAGTGACTATAAGTCACCTGAAGAGATCCAAAATAGAATAAATGATTTACTTGGATTTTTCCCAGTCCAAGTAATCATCATGAAAAAGAGAACCCTATCTGGCATTGTTCGGAAAGGGCTTTCTCAGGAATATTATTTAGGTCACTTTGACAAAAAAGATCTAAATAATATTAAAGCTTTGGAAAAAGCTAGACTTATGTTCGATGTCCGTGTGACATGGAAACATTTCCAGAAACCTGGAGAAAATTTCCACAACCCCACTCAGTGTCGTCGGTGCCAAAAATGAGGTCATTGAACAAAACATTGCCGCATGGATGCTAATTGCATGATTCGCGGAGGTTTTTTTTCACGCTAAGGACGTCTATCCTGTGAAGGAAGATGAAAAAAGCGTGTATGCGCAAATTGCGAGGGCAACCATAAGTCTAACTTTTTGGATTGCCCTTCCTGCAAACGAGACGATGAAGCTTGTTCCAGGCAGAAGAACGGCGACGTTTTTCGTAGCCGGAATACCCCAGGCAAAAAATCCAACATTTCTCATTTTTCAATTAACGATCGCTTAACGCTGCTGAATAATCATAACCAACAGGTGGATTATAATCATGATCATTCACAAACTAATTTGATTTCATCGGGAAACCGTTTGAATCTTTTCAATTTTAAGCAAAATACCCGAGATAACTGCTATGCTAATGTTATAGCAGGTAACTTCAATTCCTCCCCAATTCGAGGAATACGAGCAACCGTTCGAATTAATTCAAATCAAATGGAAATACCCCTGCTTATGCCACCGTAGGTAATTTTTATTCCGTCTATTCATCAATATAAAATCCAAACGGATAATGTTTAATTTAGGACTCAGAGTTGTAAAAAAATAAGAAGCGATGTTCTCTTGCCAATGGTTTATTTCTGAATGGTTGTCGTTTTGTCATTTTGTCAAATCAAAGCCTACTTAATTTCAGAAATGTTCACCACAGCCTACTACAACTCGGCCATCCTGGTATTCTCGGTGTCTTAATCGAGATGATCATCATCAATCCATTTCCTCAAATTGTGCGGTGAACATAACGCATTGAAAGTAGCACTTGAAATCTGAATTCCTTCAATATCAACTACAACATATACCGTTTTGACTCATATTCCGAACACTTAAGGCCAACAGTGACTTCAAATGCATCTGGTTGGCATAAATTAGCTGACATTTGTGTAAATTTTAATATCTTGGCAAAGCCTAACTGTTAGCTGTTGGGTGTTCCAATAATAATGTTGATTTAATTAGTTTTTGTATTGTTTTTACGTAGAAGTATGGAACAACATTTTGATTCAAATGCCGAACACTGTGTTTATTCTGTCTCATATTCCGAACACCTTGATTCAAATCCCGAACAGCACGAATAAACCGTATTCAAATGAATAATTTCGCTAATAAATTTATCTGAGCAGATTCTACTAGTTTCAAACTAGAGAATCATCACTACTCCCGCGGTAGAAATTATATTGGAGACGTTAAAATTGAATTGCAATTGACTGCCATTTCCTTGTAATTTGGTGACATATTTCAGCGAAACATTTCAACCAAATCGCCATACAAAAACCGAGTGTTCGGAATATGAGTCTGTTCGGAATTTGAGACAAAACGGTATACTGTTTGGTAAAATTTTAGAAATTCTATATAGACCTTTAAATTTTGGGCTTAATTTTTGAGAATCAATATTTTTTTACGAAACAAAATCCTCCTCTTTATAACTGGTTGTATTTTTTCCCTTTCGATCTGTTATTTGTTCTTATTATAAATTTTCTTTTTTAAATTCTTTTGTTGGGCTTTTTTTGTATTTCTAAAATATTTTAGTTTTCACTCGATGCCTGTTGATTCCGGAAAAAAAAATCTTAATTAAAATTATCATTATCGAATTTATTTTGTAATTGACCAAACAATAAAAGGCTAGGATAATTTCAAATTGATTCATTGAACGTATTATTGAATATAAACTCTATTTTTGGCAAAAGTTAGTCCCAACTACAATTAGTTTCATTACTCAATTTGGCCAACATTGGAATCAATGTTTTCATTCATTCAACCTGACCATAAGCTTGTTGAGTACGAATAGCTGCTTCAACATGCTCATAACAATCAAAATTTTAAAAATCTTGAAATGTTTTAGAAGTAAATCTGGAGCCAATGTCAGTTATCAATCTCACTGTTTTACTGCAGGCGAACATGGTCCAATTCGGACATAGTCACAATTTTTTAACCATATCTTTTCAGCATAAGGACGGCATGAAATGTTTATGTTTGTGTGTAGACCTAATTCAGTGAGCACACTTTTCTCTCAGTGAGTTTACTAGGATATGACTAGGCATAACAAAATTCTCCAAAAGGTCCGAATTGGACCAACCTTGTTCCAATTCGGACACCCCATGTTCTAATTCGAACCATCCTTAAGGCCCCAACGCAATGATAGCGTAACGGCAACGGAAAGCGGAACCGGTTCACCAGCATGAATCACACAATCCCGACTCAGCTGTCAACAAACGAAAATGAACCAATACTGAGTCGACAAGCATGTAATAGTTCATACTGGCGAACCGGTTTCGCTTTCCGTTGCCGTGCCGCTATTATTGAGTTTGGGCCTTAAGTTTAAGACCGCACGGGACGACATCACAATCATCCAATAAGCAAATCTCAAGAACCACTCATTATATCGATGCGAAAAATTAATTCTATAATTCTATAATGTAGTGCACAACCCATTCAATTTTCAACTTCATCGGTTCATTGAACTATTTTGACTATTTTGACAAAATACATTCAAAAAAGCCATTTCTTACATTTTTTCGAAGATTTTTTTTTTTTTTGATTGCATCAGAAACAAAGACATCATCGATTAATATTATAACTTCTGTGATTTTCTACCAATCCGAGAAGACTTTCACGGGGTTGAGCTTTTGGAATAGACTGCTTGCACGTTGAAAATCAAGACGTCCCTATTGGACCATATCAAACGGTCCGGATTGGACCAACACACATTTTGTGAGTTTCAAACTAGTTGAACACAAACAGTGCATAGACATATCACAACCATATGGTCAGATAATAGTTTAGGCTTTCAGAAGAATAATAAATATTATAAACATTATGTCTACATCGTTGAGTAATAAAATAACTTGTTGAGCAGTTTTTCAAAGAATGATGATAATCTAAAATAATAATAAATTCACTACAGCTTAATATTTCAGTCAATGTACAAAAACCTACTTCTAAAATAATTCAATTCAATTCAATAATCCTCAAAATCCTCGATTTTCGCATAACTTCAAATTACAAATAAAAAGAAGTTTGGAATTGAAAAATAAGACTACATAGAATATTTCGTTTTTTATTCAACAAAAATTAATGATCCAGATTATTCAAAAAAAAAATACGTTATCTAACCAACTTTGCGTAACTTAGAAAACAATAATTAACCATTCGAAAATAAGCTCTCAACCAAATTTCCATTCAACTAAACGTCGTTCGGCCAAAATAAATGTTCCAAACCAATTCGACCAAATGTTCATTCGACCAAATGTCCTTTCGACCAAATGTCCTTTCGACCAAATGTCATTCGACGAAATGTCCTAAAGCCCTCCAAGGACGTGCTGAAGTGGGGCTTTAAGACATTTGGTCGAAAGGACGTTTGGTCGAATTACCTTTAAACATTATTTTGTATTAAATATCGTTTGGTTCAACAGATGTATTTTGCACAATGATGATCGTGAGTCTATTTTGGGCACACATACTTTTCATTAGAAGTCAATGACGAATCTATCTATGTTTTTACCTACGCTTGATAGCGTGGTAAACATGCATGTATTAGTGTCTATATAGGATTAATTATTCTTGTACATGTACTCATTCTTCATCCAATTTTGAATCAAAAGACGGGACGTTTTATTTTACAAAATTTTGCAGAAGTTTAAAGGTAATTGTTTCTGATTCAACGTTGGAAACCTAATTTTTTATTCTTTCAAAATGTCAGCAATTTTTAAAAAAAAAATCTCCCTAATATCTCTGTTGAGCGGCCCAGTTAGCCGTAGCGGTAAACGCGCAGCTAATCAGCAAGACAAAGCTGAGGGTTGTGGGTTCGAATCCCACCAGTCAAGGATCTTTTCGGGTTGGAAATTTTCTCGACTTCCCCGGGCATAAAGTATCTTCGTACCTGCCACACGATATACGCATGCAAAAATGGTCATTGGCACAGCAAGCTCTCTGTTAATAACTGTGGAAGTGCTCTTAAGAACACTAAGCTGAGAACAGAGCCTGCTTCCAGTGGGGATGTTATGCCAGAAAGAAGAATAAGAAGAGGATATCGACATACGGAGAGACAAAATGCATGCAGACTGAAGGGACCGATGAAATCATCGACATAGGGAGAGATATCGAGATATAGAACATCGAGATGTGGAGAGTCGACTGTATTAAACTTCATTTTACTCGTATTTTATTTACAGTCCATACGCAAACGCCCGCACCTTGGCCTTAACCCCGGCCATAAGATTCTGCACAACCTGTAAATCAACCGTCTTTTGCATGTAAACCCATACTCGATATCCTCCTTATCTCGATATCTCTATATCTCGATGTGCTCCTGTTGATTCTTTGTTCCAAAATTTCTCTCCGTATGTCGATATGACCATAATCAAAGGTGACTAGATTAGATTTTAGTGATTCAAACCAATTTCAGAACGCGAGATGACGTCTGCTGTTATTATTTTCCTGGTAACGGAGTGATTTTCAATCTAGTGTTCATTAAAAATTTGTTCTTTGTCTCGATCTCTCCGTATCTCGATGGTCCCTTCGATATCGAGATGTGGAGAGGCGACTGTAGTTATTTTTTAATCCCTGATAATTTGATGGCAATCGAATTAAAACTCGAGTTTTGCGAATCAATTTTGTGTGTGGCAATTTCATCGTGGACACTCTTTACTATACAGTCCAACTGAAAATCAAGTCACTCAAGATTTCGAAAACATTCTAAATCAAGAGAACTTTTTCGAAAATTCCTGGGAGACTGATTTGGAAGAAGTGAGAACTATTTATTAAAAATACAAAAATATGAAAGTCCCTGGCTAGGATGGAATTTTTCACAACCTAATCAAGAAACTTCCAGAAAGTTGCTTATCATTCTTAGTTGATGTATTTTACATATGTTTTCAATTGTCATATTTTCCTGACAAATGGAGAATTGCCAAGGTTGTACCAATTTTAAAACCGGACAAAAGTCCTGCAGAAGCTTCCAGATATCGTCCAATCAGCTTGATTTCCTCGACAGCTCTAAGATTTATTACTGATTTCCTACATCCATAAACCTTTTGAAAAAGTCATTTTGAACAGAATGATGGTTCAACATCGATGAAATTCAATTTTTGCTCATGAACAGTTGGGATTCCGACATGGACATTCGACCACGCATTAACTTTTACGTGTAACAAATTTGATTCGTTCCAACAAATCTGAAGGCTATTCTACTGGTCTTGCTCTTCTAGACATAGAAAAAGCATTTGACAGTGTTTGGCATAAAAGTTTGATTGAAAAATTAAAAAAAAAACTTATTTTTTCCAACATGCATTATTGGAATAATTCAAAGTTTTCTGTCAAATCGTGCACTTCAGGTTTGAATGAAGTATTAACAGCCAAAAGATTTACGCGTAAATCTTCAATTCTACAAATTTTGAGGAACAAATATTAATCGAATCTGATTTCATCTAACTAATTGACATAAATGTTCTGCAAAAACCGTTATTGGGCACATCTTAAGACAGACAACATGTTGCAAGCCATGCTTCAGCTCTACACATTTATCAGGAAACCAATCGCATGAGACTGGAATAACGTACATTGAAACAATTTGCAACAGATTTCCGCCATCGCTTCCAACCGAAGCAACAAAGACCGGGATCCACTTTGTGGCACTTAGTAGGGCAGTCAACCGAGAGATAGAGAGAGACCGAGGTGAATCCAATTCCATTCGTCCTGCAAACTGACGCGGCGGAATCCTCCAGAGTGGTTGATTTGCATGATCCTCTTTGTAAGCACTGCTACCTCCGCTGAATGCGTATTATGTTGGCCAATGGCCCGCAAGGATCAAAGCGACTGGAAATATTTTCATTCAGCCAATAGCGACGGGCAAACGTGTGTTTAGGTGCACAACAACAAATTATTAATTTAAGCCACACCACCACCGTCCTCTCATAGCTCGCGTAACCTGTCCCTGGGGAGCTCTACCACTGATGTTAACTTTATGGACAAATCCCACCACAGAGAGCAACATATATGCGGCTCATTTGCCTTTCTAATGCGCGGAATCGAGGGCTCAATGCGGCCAATAAAAAGCCATGAGCCTCTTTGCCCGGGATTACGCACTATGGGTAATCTGATGGACAGAAATCGATAATGAAAAATCTTGTTAATTATTCTAAAGTAAATACTTCTGTAAAGATTTTCCTTGAAAATCAGAGTTAAATCTTTTGTACTTGCGTTGATACATTATGCCAAAAAAAGAATTTATAAATAGATTTGGCCGCCAGATTATACCGAAACCGCCCATAGTGTTGCGTCGTCCGGCCGAAACGCATATGTGAATCGAAACGTGTCCACCAGACGGAAAAGAGCCATTCCGCATCGACACGCATCCGTTTCCAGGGACTGTTTGGTGTCGTTTTTAAAACTGCACCGGGATTGTACGCCGCACCGCAACCGTAAGGCAGCACAGTTTTACGACTTTTTCGAATTAATATTTCATCGCGAGGAAATGTGTTTTTCACGATGGCCATTCGCTGCTGTCGGCGCGATGACGATGCCGATGACGGCGACGACCCAGAGAAGGTGATAAAACTTCAAACTACTCGTCTGCAGTTCTATACTGTTCCGCTGTGTGTCAAGCGACATGGCCTCTGCAAAAGGCGACTGGAAACCCTTCGATGTGCGAGTGTTGACCATACGCAACACCTCTATTGGACGAAAGTCTGGCCACCTTGGCGCGAATGTTGAATCCGAGAGTCTGCACTTGCTTTGATGCACCGGACGCTTCTGTCGCGTCGATGCAGCAGAAGCACTTGAAGGGACACTGCAGTCCTCCAAACGCATCGGGAAATGGCGTTTCGCAAAGGCCAGCTGAAACGCGAGATCCACTCGTAACACACACTCGCTGCTGGCGCGATATTTCCGTTGTTCAGCTTCGGAAATTATCATTTGAATATTCTAGTGAGGCAACCATTCAGCGTCGATGTGGGCCTTGCATCGAGTATTCGTCACAGTCGTCGTCCATCTGGAGGACCTGGATCTGGATGCGTCCAAGAGAGCGAGTGTCATAACGAGCCTAGGCTCCGTCCGGTGTTTCGCGTTTTCAATTATTTACAGTTTCAATAATGAATCTCGCATGCAAATATAGTCGAAACGCTGCTTGACGAGCGCCAGAAAGCGCGATGAGCGAAGCATTCCCTGGGCTCAGTTGTTCGCTGGCCATCATCATTCGGCATCGTGATCCATCTGTTTCTCAACTCCCCAATGGGAAGACGGGATGAAATTCCTCGCATTCAGCCTCACGCACCGGTAGATTCGTTCCAACGCACCAACTTTGGATTGAATCAGAAAATGAAACACGAACCATTTAAAATTGGATTCTGACTCTAAGCGAACGCTTGATGAGGAGTGTCTCTTGCTAACCAACCTGCGGAATTCATAGTGGAATTGAGTTTGAACAAAACTGGTCAAAACTTTGAGTTCTATCGATTTCGATTCGATTTCGATTCGATTTCGATTCGATTTCGATTCGATTTCGATACGATTTCGATTCGATTTCGATTCAATTTCGATTCGATTTCGATTCGATTTCGATTCGATTTCGATTCGATTTCGATTCGATTTCGATTCGATTTCGATTCGATTTCGATTCGATTTCGATTCGATTTCGATTCGATTCGATTTCGATTCGATTTCGATTCGATTTCGATTCGATTTCGATTCGATTTCGATTCGATTTCGATTCGATTTCGATTCGATTTCGATTCGATTTCGATTCGATTTCGATTCGATTTCGATTCGATTTCGATTCGATTTCGATTCGATTTCGATTCGATTTCGATTCGATTTCGATTCGATTTCGATTCGATTTCGATTCGATTTCGATTCGATTTCGATTCGATTTCGATTCGATTTCGATTCGATTTCGATTCGATTTCGATTCGATTTCGATTCGATTTCGATTCGATTTCGATTCGATTTCGATTCGATTTCGATTCGATTTCGATTCGATTTCGATTCGATTTCGATTCGATTTCGATTCGATTTCGATTCGATTTCGATTCGATTTCGATTCGATTTCGATTCGATTTCGATTCGATTTCGATTCGATTTCGATTCGATTTCGATTCGATTTCGATTCGATTTCGATTCGATTTCGATTCGATTTCGATTCGATTTCGATTCGATTTCGATTCGATTTCGATTCGATTTCGATTCGATTTCGATTCGATTTCGATTCGATTTCGATTCGATTTCGATTCGATTTCGATTCGATTTCGATTCGATTTCGATTCGATTTCGATTCGATTTCGATTCGATTTCGATTCGATTTCGATTCGATTTCGATTCGATTTCGATTCGATTTCGATTCGATTTCGATTCGATTTCGATTCGATTTCGATTCGATTTCGATTCGATTTCGATTCGATTTCGATTCGATTTCGATTCGATTTCGATTCGATTTCGATTCGATTTCGATTCGATTTCGATTCGATTTCGATTCGATTTCGATTCGATTTCGATTCGATTTCGATTCGATTTCGATTCGATTTCGATTCGATTTCGATTCGATTTCGATTCGATTTCGATTCGATTTCGATTCGATTTCGATTCGATTTCGAAGAAATATGAAGTTTTATGGATCATATAATTGAACTATTGCTAAAATTGCTTATTATTTGTTCATATCTACATTAAGATCAAACCTGAAAATCATTTTGGCATCGTTATCAATTTCAAGGACTCAACAACGAATTCCATCGTCCCAACCAAACTTGATTGTCTATGCACTGCATCCAAAATATCCAGAGTTCTTCCAGTTTCTGCATCATTCTCCTCACATATGAGATGCAATTGTTTAGCCGCAGACCAGGAGAACGAGAAAACCAGCGCGTTGCAATTATTTCCAGTTCCACAGAGACCATTCATTTGCTAATTTCATCCAAACATTGGAATTCCCACGGTGGCACGTTCAGACAGCTCACCCCCTCGGAGCAAGGACATCCCCAAAGCTGCATCAACAGCAGTAGCAAAACCGCAACTTGTTTGCTCGTTGAGTGCTCTAATTTGCTTGAGCAAGCGCATCTCCACAATAATACGCACATACCTTTCTAGTTGATGACCGTCACGTTTGGCTCGCCGTTTATTTGAATACGTCTACCTATAATTTCAGTCCAATAACGAGAAGGACACTCACAGTGGCAGAAATCGAATAGAAATCGAATCGAAATCGAATCGAAATCGAATCGAAATCGAATCGAAATCGAATCGAAATCGAATCGAAATCGAATCGAAATCGAATCGAAATCGAATCGAAATCGAATCGAAATCGAATCGAAATCGAATCGAAATCGAATCGAAATCGAATCGAAATCGAATCGAATCGAAATCGAATCGAATCGAATCGAAATCGAATCGAAATCGAATCGAAATCGAATCGAAATCGAATCGAATCGAATCGAAATCGAATCGAAATCGATCGAATCGAATCGAAATCGAATCGAAATCGAATCGAAATCGAATCGAAATCGAATCGAAAATCGAATCGAAATCGAATCGAAATCGAATCGAAATCGAATCGAATCGAATCGAAATCGAATCGAAATCGAATCGAAATCGAATCGAAATCGAATCGAAATCGAAATCGAAATCGAATCGAAATCGAATCGAAATCGAATCGAAATCGAATCGAAATCGAATCGAAATCGAATCGAAATCGAATCGAAATCGAATCGAAATCGAATCGAAATCGAATCGAAATCGAATCGAATCGAATCGAAATCGAATCGAAATCGAATCGAAATCGAATCGAAATCGAATCGAAATCGAATCGAAATCGAATCGAAATCGAATCGAAATCGAATCGAAATCGAATCGAAATCGAATCGAAATCGAATCGAAATCGAATCGAAATCGAATCGAAATCGAATCGAAATCGAATCGAAATCGAATCGAAATCGAATCGAAATCGAATCGAAATCGAATCGAAATCGAATCGAAATCGAATCGAAATCGAATCGAAATCGAATCGAAATCGAATCGAAATCGAATCGAAATCGAATCGAAATCGAATCGAAATCGAATCGAAATCGAATCGAAATCGAATCGAAATCGAATCGAAATCGAATCGAAATCGAATCGAAATCGAATCGAAATCGAATCGAAATCGAATCGAATCGAAATCGAATCGAAATCGAATCGAAATCGAATCGAAATCGAATCGAAATCGAATCGAAATCGAATCGAAATCGAATCGAAATCGAATCGAAATCGAATCGAAATCGAATCGAAATCGAATCGAAATCGAATCGAAATCGAATCGAAATCGAATCGAAATCGAATCGAAATCGAATCGAAATCGAATCGAAATCGAATCGAAATCGAATCGAAATCGAATCGAAATCGAATCGAAATCGAATCGAAATCGAATCGAAATCGAATCGAAATCGAATCGAAATCGAATCGAATCGAATCGAATCGAAATCGAATCGAAATCGAATCGAAATCGAATCGAAATCGAATCGAAATCGAATCGAAATCGAATCGAAATCGAATCGAAATCGAATCGAAATCGAATCGAAATCGAATCGAAATCGAATCGAAATCGAAATCGAATCGAAATCGAATCGAAATCGAATCGAAATCGAATCGAAATCGAATCGAAATCGAATCGAAATCGAATCGAAATCGAATCGAAATCGAATCGAAATCGAATCGAAATCGAATCGAATCGAATCGAAATCGAATCGAAATCGAATCGAAATCGAATCGAAATCGAATCGAAATCGAATCGAAATCGAATCGAAATCGAATCGAAATCGAATCGAAATCGAATCGAAATCGAATCGAAATCGAATCGAAATCGAATCGAAATCGAATCGAAATCGAATCGAAATCGAATCGAAATCGAATCGAAATCGAATCGAAATCGAATCGAAATCGAATCGAAATCGAATCGAAATCGAATCGAAATCGAATCGAAATCGAATCGAAATCGAATCGAAATCGAATCGAAATCGAATCGAAATCGAATCGAAATCGAATCGAATCGAATCGAATCGAAATCGAATCGAAATCGAATCGAAATCGAATCGAAATCGAATCGAAATCGAATCGAAATCGAATCGAAATCGAATCGAATCGAATCGAAATCGAATCGAAATCGAATCGAAATCGAATCGAAATCGAAATCGAAATCGAATCGAAATCGAATCGAAATCGAATCGAAATCGAATCGAAATCAAATCGAATCGAAATCGAATCGAAATCGAATCGAAATCGAATCGAAATCGAATCGAATCGAAATCGAATCGAAATCGAATCGAAAATCGAATCGAAATCGAATCGAAATCGAATCGAAATCGAATCGAAATCGAATCGAAATCCGAAATCGAAATCGAATCGAAATCGAATCGAAATCGAATCGAAATCGAATCGAAATCGAATCGAAATCGAATCGAAATCGAAATCGAAATCGAATCGAAATCGAATCGAAATCGAATCGAAATCGAATCGAATCGAATCGAAATCGAATCGAAATCGAATCGAAATCGAATCGAAATCGAATCGAAATCGAAATCGAAATCGAATCGAAATCGAATCGAAATCGAATCGAAATCGAATCGAAATCGAATCGAAATCGAATCGAACGAATCGAAATCGAATCGAAATCGAATCGAAATCGAATCGAAATCGAATCGAAATCGAATCGAAATCGAATCGAAATCGAATCGAAATCGAATCGAAATCGAATCGAAATCGAATCGAAATCGAATCGAAATCGAATCGAAATCGAATCGAAATCGAATCGAAATCGAATCGAATCGAAATCGAATCGAAATCGAATCGAAATCGAATCGAAATAGAATCGAAATCAATTTAAATTACCATCATCAAATTCGACTCTAAATTGACTGAAAGAGTGTTGAAACCGAAAACCAGCTGAGGCCCTCCTTAATTTAAAACGCTTCCAAACACCGGCTACTCTCGATAGTGAAGTTAGAAAGCTTTGAAAACTTTAGCAGCTCCTCCGTTTTCGAAGTTGTATCGCATTTAGCAGTTTGTTGCATCATTCAGTGCCAGCCCAACCACTTGAAAAGTGTTCAAGTGTTTATTTCAAACCAAATATTTGAAAACACAGCTACTCCTGAATGTGGTTGTTGGCTTTCTGCTTCGTCCCTCCTCGGCAAAACTATGTTCCTGAACGCAGCTGAAGGAGCACTGCAACATGATAGCAAGATGAGTTCCATCATTTATTTATGTTGGTACGCGTGGGGTGGGCAGTGTGGGATGAGATCCGACAAATCTCAAGTGGAGTTGTAACATTCTATTGCCGTTCGTTCCTTCGCTTCTCCGGCAGCAGCATTTTCCGGTGTACGAAGCAACAAACCAGTTCAAGGATCATTTCACTTACAAACACAAAACTCTCGACACTCTTCAATGGAAATAGGTATCTCCTCCGTGCTTTGCAGCAGTCTTCCGGTCAAACCCCAGGAAATGGTCTGAACTCTGTACCGTTGGCTGACGGAAAGAAGGCATGGATCAAACTACAAAACCAACACTGCCAAGCAGACAACTCTCAGCTCGGTTCTCGACTCTTCAAGAGCCACTTCCGGCCCTTCGACAAAAAGGAGCAACTTTCAAAATAAGCCATATAATAAACAAACTTAACTGAAACTTTTCATTTAACAATATCCGGCTTTTATTGAGCTTATATACAGTTATCTCGCCGGCATTCTTCCGTTTCGGTTTCGGCCGATCGTCTTCGTCGCGTGAGTGGAAAGGATTGTAATTTCTTCCAACCTTGATTCGAAAACATGGAGCACACGACAGCCGACAGTGATATAGCAGCGAACGGACCAAAGGACGGAAAAGTTATTTGCTATTGATTCCATTCACGGAAGAAAGAAATTCTGCCGTCAATAAAACCGACAACAAAACCATGGGCGTAGCCGAAGGGGATAGACGGGGGGCTTTTGCGTTGAGCTATTCTTCAAGATATTATTAAATTTCTTCTGGTATTCTGTCTAGAATAAGTCCATACATTCCGCAAAGAATCTCCCTAAAGGCCCCCTATGTTATTTTATCATCGCTCTCTCTTTGGGGCTCTCGGGCGTTGCTTTTATGTATCAAGCTTGTTACAACTTGCGAAACATTGCCGATCATGGACCAATACAGACGGGATGTTTTTCTTTGCTTGCTTGTTTCGTGCCTCAAAATCAAATGAGAGCGAATTCTGCAAGAAATTGGGAAAATCACCCTCTGATGGAAATTCTGGCTGCACCCATGAATCTTGCTCCAATGACTGCAGCTCTGGAGTACAAGTGCGATTCAACAACGGAAGAAAAAGAGCATTTACAATGGACCATCAACTGTGGACAGCCGCCGCGCAAAATTGCGGGTTGCAGCGACACAAATTCAGGCTTCACACTGGCAGACTGACATCGAGACCGCATCGTATCAACCTCCGACCCGTCGACTTCGAATGGATGCAAATAACCTCGATGATGGTGGGGCATCACGTCTCCCATTCAAGAACGCTTTTCCCCTCGCGAGGCCATCTTCCCACCATCGCTGTCGTAGTCGTGGAACCGAGCAGCCGGAGAAAGGCCTTGTCTCGTTAGCCCATTCAAATGACACTGGAACTGGAGTTGTGGGTGTAGATGATGGCGATGGCGTACAATTTGTCTGTGTTCATACGGCATCGTGATGGTTCTTGTCGGGAGCAGTGTTTGTTTGGTATTTTTTGTTTGTCTTGAACTGACTTTACGGTATTTAAGGTTCTAATTAAACTTTCCAACAGAAGCGTGAGAAATTTCAAGCTTTTTGACAATATCAATCTTATAGGTTGCAGTCCATACAGCTCGTTGTGCCAGGCTTGGGTTGTTGTCCAGGAATCTTACTACATGCTCTGTCCAGTGTACTCTTCTAAATTTGGTCACCTTCATGAAATTGAGTGAGAGATGGACATGCTTGTGGGTCACTCTCCTCCGCCACTCATTGCCATTCAGGTGTTCACCAAAGTACCGCAACCACCTTTCGACTATGATCTGATCGTCCGTCCGTCAAGATGTTTCCTTTGTTATCCCTGTACATCTAGGTGTTCTTTTATCTAGGTGGCCTGTGTAAGATAACTCTATCATCTTATTTTGGTAAAACTAAATTATCCTTTTATGAATATTTTGTTAACAACATATTACAGGCAGATCGCAGCAAGCTTTGCGAGCGCGAATGTGTTTTGAATTTACTGTCACGTTTGCTCCAGTTCTGCGTTTTCAATTCGGCTTGCGAAAAATAGAATCGACTGATGGTGCTACGCTACTTGTTTTAGTTTTGCAAATATTAATTTTGTGGTGTTTTGCGGGCTAGATTTTTACATGATTCGTAGTAGTTTGGCCGGTACCACGTCACCCGAGTGTTTTGCTTACTTGAGATTAGTGTGTGCTCAAGTTATAAATAATGCAACAATTTGAATCTTTCAAAAAGCGAGTGTTTTGTGATGGCAGAAGTCAGAAGAGCGACGGATTGCCTAGGAGTTTCAAAAAAGGTGAGTTTGTTTCGAGCAACAGTGCATGATCACAATGTGTAAATATTTAAAGTTTGTAGGCCAGAACGTCTACCAAACGTATCCTAGGGCAGTAGCGTAGCTAGGGGGGTGCGGTGGGTGCGGTCCGCACCGGGCCCCGAGTTTTTAGGGGCTCCGAAATCATGGTGAAAATTTCTCATATCACACAAAATTAATAAAATTTATAGAGGCAAGGTAAATCAGGTTTCAAGGGGACCTAAATTTGTAACAGGATAGGGCCCCTATATCTACAGTCTGTGTAGCTAAATGGCTGAAGACGGTGTCCGTGTCTTTTTTTATATATTGATAAGGGTAGCGTATATCAATACTATAAAACAGTACTTTTTAACAGAACTTCATGGTTTCAGATTCAAAGTATAGTGTTCTGTTAATCATCCTGTATCTGGAGGCACTCTATAACTTGAGCCTGAGAAGGCCAGAAGCTGGTTTGGGAACATTTTGTTATAGCTATATCCTGAACCAAGCTGATGATGATGAATGAATGTTTGTATACAATATTTTATACATTCTTGAAAAGTATTAAAGCATTTTTCGATAATAAGACCAAAGGTCAAGGGTCTCCAAAGTATATTTTTTTGCATTGCTATAGATTTTGATGTCAATTCTTGGGTTCCAGAGTTTACTAAGCTTTTACTCTATAAGTTCATAGATTTTCATCTTTAGGGATACTTCTAGATCTTTCTTCAGGAATAGGTACGAAAACTTCTCCTGGGATCTCTTCAGAAATTGATATAAGCATGTCTTCCATGAATTGGTCTCAAAAATCTATATAAATTAAAATGGATTGGTGTTTGCATGTCACGAAATGGTATGATAACGGGTTCATGGATTTTCACCATTCTTTCACTGTTATATTCGTCTCAGACTCCGATTCATCTTCCGTGTTTGTAAAGACAAAAGAAAACACTCCCATTAATTCTTACAGGATTTCCTAAAAAGGTTCCTTCAGAAAATTTTATACCGATTTCTCCGAATATTACTCTGAGTTATGTAGAAAAATGAAATCTACACAAGTTCTTCCAGGAATATAACAAAGGTTTGTTTAGCATTGAAGAAATTCGTGTGAAAATGATTTCTAGAAATCATATAGGAATTACTCGAAAAGCTCTCATGGCAATTTTTCAGTAATACTTCCTGTTGTTTTCAGAGCCAATCTTTTGCAACTTTCTCCGCAGATTATCCCAGGAATTGCCTCATAAATGTTGTTAGGAATTATTCCACAAAAAGAATGGAAATTCTTCCAGAAATTACACAGAAAATTCAACCAGGGATTCCTTTTTTTGGATTTTTTGTAAAGATTTCTTAATTTTTCTAAGTGCATTCTATATGCATTGTTTAAAATCACAAAATGTTACATCAATTATCAATTCCTCCAGGAGTTCCACTCAAGTTTTTCTGGAAACTCATCCAAGACTTTCTCAAGAATACAGAAGTGATCTGGAGATTTTTTTAAGGACTTCTCTCTGGTAGGCATTTATCATATATTTCATCAATGATATTTAGGATATCGTTTGGAAATATTTTCCGGATTTTTCTTTCCGGAATTTCCTCAAATAATTTCTAAAAAAAATCCTTGGCATTTTCTTGGAAAGAGAGAAATCTAGTAAGAATACTTTGAAGACTTCTTTGGGTATCATTAGAAAAAAAACTGAGGGTATCGTTGGAAAAAAATCTGGTTGAATTCTCGAAGGAACCTCAAATGAGAGAATGTCATGAATTTTTTGGAAATTATTTCTGAAGAAATCTTCTAATTAGTATTTGAAGGAAATTTTAAGCAAATACCTGTTTTACATTCTGATGAAATTTATGAAGAAAATTATTAAATCCCACAGAAACTTTTGGGAACACGCTTTGAGAGATGTCTGGTCATATTATTTGAGGAATCCTAATTTTTGAGAAATCCTTATTTTTGAGGAATCCTTATTTTTAAGGCTTGAGGTCTTTCAGAACTCTTGGCCGCTGTCAGCCTTGAAGTAGTGTGGTCGGCATATTACTCTTCAATGACATTTAGATCACTGAACAAAAAAAAACGACTTCTACAATACATGAACACAAGGTCCATTATTCGATAGGTCAATTCAGTCACAAATTTTCATGTTGATTTTAAGTATATTAACCTTCCAGTCGTCAAGTGGTTGGCCACCGTCAGAACCACCACGCTGCTTTTTTGAACGAAAAGCGAGCTTTTTCCATTATGTTGTACAAAATACAACAGCGCGACGACTGAAGTGTTAGGGTTTCGTTCTACTTCGTCCGATCAAACTTAAAATGTTCCACGACGGCGGATATTCAAACTTATTGGCAACATAGATTCATTTTCCAAGTGTATTTTTGTGAAAGTTGTTATGGTTTGTACATTTGTACACCAGAAATGCAATAAAACTACTGTATTTCGTTAAATAACTTCAGTTCAATTATCCACTTTGCACTTTTTCACCGAAATCGCGTGGACGAACACAATTTGAGAGAAATACTTAACGTTCCACACCAGTCACACCATTTTATGATTCATGTTTCTTTCCGCACCCTGTGTGACTTACTTTGCCGGGGACTTATTTTCACTATGGAAATCTTTCGTACTTCTTCACTGAAGGATTTCATTCCAATCACACGCCGTAAAAGCTCTAAAACTCACGAAATTTTATGAAATTTTCTCACCGACCGCGGAAAATTGAGAATTTAAACAAAGTTCAATCAGTCGTACTGAGAAAAAAAAGCTTGTGCGCATCAATGTGTGCGCGATGCTCGACGTAAAAATACGGTTTCTTTGATTGTGTTGTTTTCACTGCACTGTGAGAAAATGCCATAATTGTACGGTCAGAAGGAATTGTGTTCATATGTTTGGGCTGAATTTTGATGATGAACCATGAATTTTAAAGATACATATCTTTAATGATGGCGATACAGACATAGATCTATATATTCTAGTAAAACATTTTATTAAAGCGTTGATATGTTGTGTTTTGACCACTAAATATATCACAGAGAGCCGTAAGTTGTGAGACGAATCTGGAAATTGATTGCGACAGAATTGAAAACGATACGACGGATTGAGAATACGACAAGATGCATTTTATTTGCATTATTTCCAAAAACAGATCAAGATTTATCAAAATCTTATTGTACAAGCCGTTTGGAGAAAGAATTGTTTGGCATCGGTTTGTATCAGCATCATTCACTGCAATACTGGGAAAATTGCTGTTCTCACTGATCAATGCTTAATACGATGGATACTAGCACATCACCCTAATAGCATTTTGATTAACCCTCTAATAACACAGCGCAACAAAAATGACATTTTTGCGTGTCTCAAGAATCAAATTATGTGTCTCTAGTAGATTTGGGGTTGCTTATTCTGATGCCGTTTTCAGAAATTTTCCAGCACGTCACAATTTTTAGCTACAGGTCACCAAATTTGTATAAAATATTGGTTTTATTGATGTTTATCTAAAATTTGAAGTATATTCTATCAAACTTTTTTGTAATCTTATCCTCCAAGCATGCAAAAAAGGACTTAAACTTTCGTTTTAGATATATATTCGTTGAAATTTCACGATTAAATTTAGATTAAACTGATTTTTTCAACATGCTTGCAGTCTCCATACAAAATTCTTCGTTTCTCTTATATGGCAAAATACAATACTTTTCTAAACCATCAAAAAATAACTTTTCCGCATGCAAGGTATTATAAACTTTGATGATAAGTATTGTTATACACATAAAGTTTGAATTCTGTGGAAAATTAAGCAAATAAATTGCCTTACAAGCTGGCAAACTTGCATGCAAGTTGGCTGAAATAGTGAATTTTTGCATTTCCAACAACCAATATCTCAAAAACTAGACGTGCTATGATAATTCTGTAAACGGCAATGGATTCAGCAACCCTTAATTAAGTAAATAGAGGTATTTTGATGCTGGAGACAAAAACGTGTTCCGCAGTGTAACCAACCCCCCTTTAGACGGGATACACTTTGGAATTTTGTGTGTTTTTTCGAGGCTCGGAAATAAAAACGTTTTTTTTTTTTTTGGCTTAAACCTTGACTCATAACACGCATATAAGAAAAGTTTTTTATGACTTTTTAAACTTTTTTTTTTGTATTTTTGAAAATTGTTTGAGAAATGGTGTTCTTATATAACCTACAAATGCACAGGGTTCATTTGACGTGTAATATAAAAAATCGAACCTTTTATATTTTTCTTCGATCAACCTATCATAGAAGAAGAGCATGGTGGTATTAAAATAATTTCAAACCTGTTTTTCCGTTAATTACAAGGAAATATAAAAAAACAGAAAAAAAATTAGAAATTTATTATATTTAAAAGTACCGTATAAACTTAAATTTTTATTACTGCTAAAAATCAGCAACTAGAAGAGGCTTCAAGAAAAAATGAAAAAGGATAGGGATGTCCAAAAATAAAAATTGTAAAAAACCACAACCAATTTCATAGATTTGCGAAAAAAAATTCAATCATTACCCAAAACGTGTTTAGAACGATTTTAAATACCTGAAAATGATATTTAGATCGAAAATAAAAAATCGGATATTAGAGGGATAATTGACTGGTCAATTGGAACCACTTTTTTGAAGGGCCCCCGAATTTGACTCCGCACTGGGCCCCAAAACTCTGGCTACGCCACTGTCCTAGGGTACTACCCTTTCCATCAACATTCCACAGAGGTCGTGGAGTTCTCTACATCTTTCTTAAGTAGGTGTTCAATCAAACATCCTTTCCCATTTCGCAGCTTTCGCAAGGACGTGTCCAGGACAGCTCTCGATGTTGATGAACACCTGCAACCGTTGAATGTTCTCCGCTGATACACACCACGTTATACTGGTAGCAGCACAGATTTTACGTTGGAGTTGAATATTCGAATTTTGGTGCGTTGACTATTCTGACTGTTCTTCCAGATATTTCTTAAACTCGCGAAAGCAGCCCTCGCCTTCTTGATCCGTGCACCTATGCCAATCTTGGTACCGCCGTCGCCCGTCAGACGCCAATTGGCTTCCAAGATGTTTGAAGTTTTCGACGTTCTCCTCTGTTTGCCCGGCTGCTGTAAAGCTGGAAGGGCTGGCCATGTTTATATCCAACGATTTGGTCATGTTGACGTTGATGTTGAGATCTGCCGCTGAGGAGCATTCGGCAAGATCGTCGAGCTTACTCTGCATATCAGAGCGCCGTTGAGCTCGGATAGCATCAGCCAAATCGGGGTCATTTTAGTGCGATTTCATACTTAGAATGGCTGTTTCTATCTCCTGCAATGATGGAGCTTCGGTGTTGACGCGACTAATACGCCGAACCCTAGGCGGATCATGCTAAGGTGTTGGTGGTCGGGTTGGTACTTGAAAAAGTTGTTCGAAGTACTCAAACCAGCGTTTTAGCTAGTCAGTGGAGTTCGGTTAACAACTGTCCAGTCGTGTCTTTCATGGGCATCGTCGTAATCATCTTTGCCCCACTATAGCATCGTGAGATATCGTAGAGGAGACGAATGTCGCCGGTTACTGCAGCTTTCCCGCCTTCGTCAGCAAGGGAGTCCGCCCACGCTGGTTTGTCCCGGCAACATAAGTACTTAACTTCCTTTTCTGGTATCGTTGACGGGAAGTGCCTTGATTCTTCTGGTTTACGCTCCTCTATTTTCGTCCAGGTTTCATCGGTGATGCACTGTTTTCTTCGAGTGCGTAGTTCACCCAGATTATTTTCGCTGGTAGGACGGAGGACCTTTTTTCTCATCTTCCAGTCGGCGTGTGTTAAATCGACGTCCAACTCTTTCCTCCTGTCCATCCGCGCAATATGCAGACGCACCTCGCCGATGTGAAGGTGATGATTACGTTTATTCTGCACATCAATATGGATCCTTTTCCACTTTCGGCTGATGCAGATGTCAGGGTGGCCACCGAACCGGGAAAAACGGGAAAAGCGGGAAAAAGACGGGAATTTGAATCCATCGGGAAAAAGACGGGAAAAACCGGGAATTTAAGATGATCACCGGGAAAATAATTTCGAATGAAAATCTACAAAATTAGTCGTAGAAAGTTGTTACGGTTGATGATAATGCCATTAAACATATTCAATTATGCATAAATAACTTTTAAACAATAATGATTCTATTTCTTGTAGAAATAATCTACATTGCTACACTATACTTCTTAGAACTGTTTCACTTCACTCATTGATTAGCAATGTTTCGAAATATTTTATGATATTTTTCCTCTTACTATTGACTTGATTTTTCTCTTACTTATCTGACTCGGAGTTTTGAATTAGAGTTTCAAAACTTCTTGCGGACAGTTTAAGCACTCCAAATTTTCATTAGTTGCTTTAAATAAATCAATAAATCCAAATGTTCTTGAAAATCATTCATAAGAGCTTCTAATGTGTCATTCGTTACCTAATTGACCAAAAGTTGTATAAACAAGTTGAGATACATGATTTAACACCGTTGGCTTTGTTTGCTTTATTTCATCCTTACCTAAAAATCTTCATTTCTATGAAGATAAAAAAAAGATTTTGTATTGAAATACTTTTAAACATTGTAGTAAGATGCACAAAAGAGGCATATCTATATAAATGAAAATGGAATGGTGTTTTTATGTCACGAGTTGGCTTGAGAACAAGACGATCGATTTGAACAATTCATTCACTTTTGTTTTCCTCAAGGGGTTGGACGTTTTCGTGTGAAATAATGTTTCTCAAAATCCTCCGAGAAAGTTGAGAAAACGAATACTAGAAATTTGATACAAATTTAGGCTTTTTTTTTTGAACGCCCGCTGTACGGCCTACTGGACAATGCAACGTTTGCTGGGACAACTAGTTGTTGGTAAACATGGGCTTGGTAACTTTTAAAACAAAACCCTGTCAAAGTGAATTAAAAGTGCCAAGAATAGAATAGCACAAAGCTAAATGAGGGAATAAGTGACAAAAACCTAGTTTTGAGAAAAAAGACTTAAGTTTTTTTATCAGTTATTTTCCATTTTATACTAATTGTGTGTAAGCCAAAAACAAGCCAATCTTCTACAAATAATATTATTTTTCCGATTGTTCGTAAAAATTTCCTTAAAATGCCATTGAAAAGCTTGAAGTAGATTTTTTTCAGTTTGGGCCCCTCAATAAAAAACCGGGAAAATAATGAAATTTGTACCGGGAAAACCGGGAAAAAAGCGGGAATTTCAAAATGAATATTTGGTGGCCACCCTGAGATGTGGTCGATTTTATTTTCAGTAAAGCCGTCATGGGATCTCTCCACGTGACCTTATAAACCGCACGATAGGGGAAGGGCGATCCCCCGATCACCAACAGCTCGTTCATTTCTGCGAGACCATAGCGTCCCATGGAGGGCTCATAGCTCATAGTTCTCTTTGTCCTGCAATTCGGCACCATGGGTTGGCGCATATCAATGGACTATGGTAAGGTTTCGAACCCGTGTTCTAAATTGGACGACGATTATTCTCATATTTATGAGCTCCCACTTCATAATCGTGGCGTAAGCTTGGGTGCTAAGCAGAAAGCCAACTCCACGATGCCGAAGAGCGTGTTCACCTTGCAGGCCATAATGTACCAGAATCCGCCCCGATGGTATTCTGTGTTCTCCAAAGTTTGCCCAACGGATTTCGCTCAGTCGTAGGATCTCGAGCTTCATGCGACACGAGGCGTGTTGTGCCAGTTTACCCTGCTGGGCTAGGGTTAGTACATTCCATGTTCCAATTCGTTTCCGTTGTTTCGCGCTAAAAGTCGTTGCCGTTAAGTCAGTTCGTAATCTATCTCTGTCGGTTTCTTGAATATTTTTTTAAGTTTCTGGAACAGTAGGTTGTTAGCCTAAGGTACCCTATCCGCTGTGATGGGCCTGCCATCTTTGGTGTAACTTTCGGGAAAGAGCATTTCTTATTCAGCCAGTGGATGCCAGTCAGACGCTGTTTGAGCGGCACCTCCATTTGTTTTTGGGATGTTAGCCCCAATAAAATTGTTTATTTTCAAATTATCCACTATGTACAATGAGGCGATCATAACATATACATATAATGCTTGAAATTTTTTCCATATATTCGTTTGTTATTCCATCGAGTGTTCTGTCCCTATAGTTATTCAGCCATTCCATGAAAAACCGATCTAGTGGGTCATCAAATTTCGTGAAAATTTGCTATTTTGTTGCTTATCCAAAATAAGAATACACCATAAAAAATAATTGGAAATCGATTAAGAGATAAAAAAGATTGCAAATCGATTGAGCTGTTCAAAAGTAATAATTTTTTTAACTATAAAAAATCTAATGCGCTGAGACCTACAGTGTGTGCTGATGAAAAGTGACTGATTTTTTATTATCAAAAACATATAATAATGAGATGTCCTCTCAGGTTAACAGAAAAAAAATTTTTTTTTCTTCTAACACACTAATTACACTTGTTTAAACGACTAATACCTGTCACTGATCACTATTAAAAGAGGCCGATCGATTGTTCGATCGGGCTATTGTACCTCAAATCTGCTTATGGGACAATTCGTCGGGTTTGCTGATGGCGTTGGACTTTGCTCGGGTGGCGTAGTTCTATTATTGATGACCTGTTGGTTCTACTCGTGGTGTCTGGCCTAGCCTGTCACGTAATTCCTCCGGGGGGTAAGATCGAACGTCCTCGGTCGATTTCGAAGATTTGTCTCCTTTCTGCTTCTTATGATTTTTCCTAGGGTACTTGATGGTGAATACGACTTTTTTCCTACGGAAACAGAGAATTGCAATTGTTATGATAATTAACGTGATTTGGCGTTTCAGTTATGATTGTATAGTTAACGATTAACGTTTCAATTTTGAGTACTTCGCATGTGCTGTCGGTTTTAGGTACTTACATAATGTATGTCGCTTTTGCTTGTGACTTTCGTATTTGCGTAACTCAATGCTTCCTTCGGGAAATTAGTTGTAATTCCTTGTTCGTTGATTATAGCTTCAATTATGAAAATTTCTTTGAGGGTTAATAACTTACTGTTAGAGAGGGATAAACGAGCTCTCAGGATGGTGTCTTCGATTTCCTCGAGGATGTTGTTCATTGTATCCAAGGAGAGTAATAGTGTGAGGGCATCGGTCTCCTTTAATAAAACGTTGTTTACTGAAGTGAGTTGGTTGATGGTGTCTGTTATCTTGGAAATCCTTTCGTTATTTCATTAATTTTGATTTGTTCGTTAGACTGGTCAATTACTTCGTTGAAGGTTTTGTTGATAATCCTTAAGTCGTCTGCGTCGGGGTTTCCTGCTAGCCATTTCCTACGATGTCCCAGCGTTTTGGTCTGCTATTCTTGATTGGTTTCAATTTATATAAGTTGTCTGCTAGCTGCCCACTTTTCCTACTAATAAGGTTCGATAAAGGTAAGCTCCTGTCAATTTTTCTTTAAATGTCTAAAAATGAAGCTACATTTTGTTCTATTATGGTAAGGTTAGTGGGGTGTATGATTTTTACGGTTCCTGTTTGAATGTAACAATTTTGTTCACTTAATATAAGTATCGGATTTTTATGAAAGTCAGAAAGGAGATTGGGCAAAAATGTATGGGGTTTGGTCCCGGAATGTACACGGATGACTAATATATCATTTGAAAGATCTAAATGAGACAAGAAAAAGTTGATATGGGGCCAAAAATATTCGTCGTGGGAGAAAAAAGTTATGTGTGCTAGAAAGATGTAAAAAGGGGTATGTTTTGGACAGCTTTCTATTAAATAATATGTTATTGCGCAAATGTTTTTAATTCGTGCGGATGTATGTACTTATGCATTTTTTTTATTTTAATTGTAAGTGCTTAAAAATATTGTTATTTGACACAGATATCAGGACGTTTTACGTTGCTGCAATGTAAATACTAAAACATACGAAGATAAAAAAAAATAAGGATATAGGTATGTGCGTTTGACAAACACGTCACTTCAGGAAACAGTTGGACACAAATATCAAATCGTATTATCCTATTTCAGTGTTCTAGCAATATGTTTGTATAAACAAGCGGTTTATTAAAAAATGAATTTTCAGATTATATCCGTTTTAACATTATAGTGGTTGCGTTGTTGTATTCTGTACTACAGTGGTAGAAATACCTCGCTTGTCGTGCACAGCTTTAGCGAGCTGGGAATCGGCGCGACAGTTACCTCACTCTTATCTTTGATATCAATAACATCATACTGTCATGCTATTGCTTCTCAGAGAAGGGAATCATTTGAACTGGAAGTAACTGTAGTGTTTACTGTTTGCTGTGTACAAGCTGCCGATAATCCGAGCAGAACCATTTCAGTTTACTATCAATGTCAGCTCCATTGGCGACGCTTCCATCGTGATGAACGACATGCAAAACACGAGATGGATGATGGTCGATCAACAAAAGAATGAGCAGGTTGAGGATCAACGGTCGATCAACGGCATTGATGATGAAAAAGACGCAGCTGGAACGCTAGTAGGCCCGCCACCGAAGCTTCCACGTCAAGATCATTAAAGGAGATTAGAACGCCAAGATTAGAAATTCAAATGGACGATTGGGAAGATCAGTGATCTACGACTGGCGAACATGAATATCCTACGCTTAATTGTTTTGTCACCTCTAAGAATATAATTAGTCGTAGCACCTTCTTCTGAGATAACCTTCCGTACCATATAACTGGCGATTACCACTGTAAACGGACTCGAATCGATCAGATATTGATTGATGGATTGCAATCAACGTCAGAATCTATCGTGGTGCTAATATTTACTCTATCTTCTACCTGATAATTGCAAAACTCAGCTTAAAACTCCCTGTCGTTAACGACAAACGGTACCGACGCCTGCCTCAGCATGAGCTTTAGCGACTAAAGTAGAAGGATGTCGCCACAGCATCACTCCGTATCTCGAGCAATCGTTACCGGAATTGGTTTTGCTGGCTGAAACCATTGGTGGTTGTTGTACTACAGTAAGAGTAGTCATCAACTCACAGGGTCAGTCTTCCCATGAACCGAACCGATGTGCAACTTTGGTTTGAACATTGCAACTTGTGTTGAACCACAAACGCGCTTCGTCTCTGTACCAGTGTATCAAACCGAACCCAGTACATGTGTACTTCGGTTCAATCTTTGGTTCAAACTTGGGTTCAAATAATGGCACAAAGCAGGCAGACAGAGAACGGTTGAAATCCACGCGGATAAATTTCTACGATCATATATGGAACTTCTTGGTTCAAATCGCAAGACCCTTGAGGCTTGAATAAATGTTTCATTTAAGCAAATCAATTGAGATCAATACTTTGAGTAACATTCAGTGGTACTTTAATGAAAAAACCAAGGATTTTACTATATCAAACAACAAGACACGATAAGTAGAAATTGATAAGCGTGGATATCAACAATTTTTTGTCTCTCCGTTTGTGTCATCATTCTGAAGCTCGAATGCAACCGAAGATTTGCACCAAAATTTGAACCACGGTTGCAATCGAGGTACAAATGGACCGGTTTTCGAACCGGCGTTTGCACCGATGTTCACTTTACACATGTTTGGGTTTAGGTTCAGTTTCGAGCGTTTCGGTTTGCACACGAAAACAGAGTACAATGACAGTACCGAAACCACCTGAACCAACGTGTTCGGTGTTCGTTTGGGAAGACTGCACAGGGTGTATCATTGTGTGTTGAAAGTAGTCTATGGTACGATTGGTTCGACGAAGGAAGAAGAATTATTCTAGAGCAGAAGAACGTGAAGCACCTTACATAGAAGCGGAAGCAGCAGACCGGTGTTGATAGCACAGGCACGGAGGTTCAAGTCTACAGGGTGCGTTTGTACGTCAGAATGTTGGACAATAGCAGCCAACCAGATCCCACTTTGAGGGAAGTTAAGAATGCCTTACAACAGCTCAAGAATAACACAGCAATTGTTAAGGATGGTATACGAATGGAACTCATCAATATGAGCCCAAAACAGACGGCTGAAAGTGAAAATCTGGGAGACATGAAAGCTGCAAGAGGAGTAGTACGCTATCCACAGCAAACGCAAGTGTCTATCTATTTGTCTTTTTTCCTATCTGTAATACTTGCATAGATGTTGCCAAGGGTTCGCAAACAAGTAACTGGAAGGTTACAGACGGAGAGAAAGATAGGAGATATAATATAAGATACGCACTTATCAAAAAAAATGTTATTGGGCGGCTTTCGTGTACCAACTCGTAAAACGATAATGACTGGCATTTTAACTTAAGACTAGTTGGATAATTGGAGTTGAATTGGAGTACATGTGGCACTAAACATCCACGTAAGCAGTATACAGCGTCTGATGAGCCTCGGGCTGAATTTCCCCTTAATAAAGAGTCAATCAGCGTCCGATGATTTATACTAGCGAGCTTGATTGTCATTGATTTAGGCACATGACATCCCAAAACTACGCATATGTTACTGATAAGTTCAAATGAGCATTTCAACTCACATTTAACATTTTTTGATGCTGATGATGTTGTTCATGGAGGTTGAGAGGATGGTTTTATTGATCTCTTTGCAAAATCTATTCTGAAGAATTATATACTTAAGCAAAACCAATTACAGTCAGTTCTCCTACAAGCCACCACACACTTTTCCTTCACCACAGTTTACCAATTGTTTTTAATTGAATGAGGCTAACTTTTTATTTTAATACAAGTCGTAATATTACCTTATAGCGAACAAAAAAAAGTATAAGTCGGTCAAAAAACTGCGATTAGTATAATGTGAGTAGCAGGGTCTGGTAGAAAACTTAACTGAATATACATATGTATTTTAAAACGATTTCAATGTTATTACGGTCTAACATCACCATGTAATATTTTTATCTTTTAATCAAAGTCCTAATTCACTTATTTAAAACATAGAGCTTTTCATCATCATAAAGGTTCAAAAAAAATATATATTTTCATTTTTAATCGATAAAAAATATAGCAAAAATATAATAAAATACATAGAAAATCCATCTCAAACCATGCGGAACAACTTTTTTCTCCCACGACGGATATTTTTGACCCCATACAAACTTTTTCTTGTCTCACTTTGATCTTTCAAATGACATATGACTCATCTATGTACATTCCGGGCCCAGATTTGCCCAATCTCCTTTCTAAATGTTAACCAAATATTTTTATAAAAAACAAAACGAACAATAAAATTTTTTTTTAAGTTTTCTTAAACCTTTTTTATCTTATTCTTATGCCTTTTGATGTTTCTAGAATTTTTAAATGTTCTTTCCTGGACTTGATTGGCTGTTGCGCAAACTGCTCGTGGATCTAACTTTTTCCTAATGTTTGGTTTTACAAAAACATGTTGGCCTTCCTGTAGAATAGGGGGATCTTCTTTACTATGGTTACCTTTCTTTTGCTTCTCACGGGATTTTCCGATGTTGCGGTTAACCTTGGAAAAAATACATTCGGCTTCCCTTGATATTTGTTGTGGGTCTATTTGGCTGCCTTGGTTGAATAGAATTTCGTTCGGTGTGAATTTGGTTGATGAATGTATGCTGGAATTATATAAAGATATACAAATTAAAATCATTTCTGGGGTGTCCATTTCAGGAAATTTATGTTTGTTAGTATTGTAAATTTCTATTATGGTTGAGTGTGTTTTTTTCTACTTGCCCGTTGCTTTCGGACGAAGAGGCATAAGTAAGTGAAGTTCCTAAATTATTCAGAAAGTTTTTGAGTTGAATAGATCTAAACACGTTGCCCCGACAGACCGTTATTATTATTAAAATTGTCCATAAAATCTGAGTACAGGGCTCGATTCCTGAGGTCATTATGTACCCCTGGGCCAATTTAAAAAAAAATCCCTAGGCGGAATCTCAATAAATCCTGATTTGAAGTTTTTGACTTAAAATTTCAATATAATTTATATGCAAATTACACAATAGTGCCGGGAAAACCTAAAAACTATCGCTCAAAAAAACGGCCAAACTGTTCTTAACTAGTATATAATTGTTATTTGTTATAGATGTTATATTTATAAATATTTTTAACTAACTTAACTAACCAGAGTGGTTTGAGTATGTTTTTATATGGCTTAAACCAGTAAGCTTAGTTAGCTTTCAAATTACTCCGAAACATATTAAGCCTGCTTTGCTCTAGATCCATTAATTTAGATTTTGCAATGTTTAGCTCATCAGTGACGTCGATGTGTAATGCTTGATATTGAACTGCATCTCTGAAACACCTATAATAAAAAAATTCTGGGTATTGATTTGTCGATTCAAATTGAACGTTTCATTAAAAAAAAACATTTTTTAAATCATTGTTCCACCAAAAAATCAAATTGTGGAATGAATTTCTGTTTTTCGAATTCGCATAATAAGTTCTCTCGTGCGCTTGGATGCTGTGGAACGCTGAGCACCGTCATCGAAGTTGGTGCGGTATTTACAATGCCGCTGAGCCCTCTCGCGATCCTCAAATTGGCCGTTTCCTGACTGTAGAGTCTGCTGTTGACCGATCCCGATGAACCGGCATCTCTGCCATCTGCTAGTCTTTAGGGCAATCTGACTTGTTGTGACCTTCTGCTTTGCAGAAGAAGCATCTGTTCTTCTGTCCATCATAATATAATCGGACACGGAAGTGGCCAATGTAAAAGTTTGCCGATATTTCCTTCTCTATTTCCATATGCACACCTCTCACTCCGCTGAAAACAGGGGATTCATAGTCGGTTGGGTACTTCTCACGCACGTGTTGTCTGATTCTGCCAAATTGCCCTAGCACCGCTGCAATGTCCTTATCATCCGCTTCAGGGGGTAGATTGAAAATCCGTATGTACTTGAATTGCCGGCTGGCCATCTCAAGCTGAACCTTGGTCTTTTCACCATCGGCATACTGGAACCAATATTGTTCCTCCATCGCACTACTGAATCTGCTGAAGCTTGTTTTGTTGATAATTTCACGTAAAACAGCTGGTCATTTTCGTCCTTATACACTGAATGCACGTCAGTTGCAGGAATTTCCAGCACTCGCATCATGAACCGTAAAACAGCCAGGTGAATTGGCATCTTTGCACTTGCGGAAAAGCAAGTTTCAACGAGTTCTTTCTGGTTTCCATTTTCATTTATTCGATGAATAGATCCCGCTTGAACAATAAACAAAGAAAAATCTTACAAAGTGTGAGCAACCGTTTAATACTTGACCAGCACTCTCGAGTACGTGTTCACTCAACGGCGTCCGAGTATAAACTGACTTTGGTGAACAGAGGCTCGGTGGACGAACCTCCTCAATCTAGTTGAAGTCAGAAAGACAACAGGGCCCAGAAAGGGCAATACCAGTGTAAGCATGAATTATTTTATATTGAATCCTCTGCATAGCTTTCTTTCTGGTATTACAACAGCTAGTCCATATTGGTACAGCATACAACAAAAATGGCTGAAAATTTATTTCAAGATTAAAAGCTTGTTCTTGAAACAAAGTTTTGATATTCTATTATTAAGTGGATAAAGGCATTTGATGTATTTGTAACATTTGGCTACAATGCCCTGATTTTTGAAAGATAATTTTTTATCTAGCATGACCCCTACTGTAGATACTTAACTACATCTGACCAATTTATCGGAACACCCATGGAACACCTCTCATCGCGACAACGTGTCTACTTGAAGGTTTCAAATAAATTGCTTTTGGTTTATGTGGGAAAATTATTAGTTCAGCTTTGGATGCATTAGGAGAAATCTTCCATTTTTGCAAGTATGAAGAAAAAATATCCAAACTTTTTTGCAATCTACTACAGATAACACGTCCTTTAGCGGAGAAGCCTGTGTCATCAGACACAGATTTCTGACATCCCTGAGGTAACTCAGGTAAGCCAGATGTGAAAATATTGTATAATATTGGTCCCAAAATGCAGCCTTGAGGAACACCAGCAATTGAATTTGTTAAAATTTCAAGAGCATTATCAATATCAAGTTTGGCTTGCAAAGAAATTTGAACGTCAAGATTACTATCGGTATATGTTTCATATGTATTCCAACGCCAAGAAGAAGAATATGGATTCCAGTTGACTCAAAAACAATTGAAAATTGTTCTGATAGGACAGAGAATCGCTCCATGGAATATTTTTTTGAAATGTAACAGAGACATGATGATAGCAGTTGCACTGGTTTTGTGTTCTGTTAATCGATACCTCCCTAACTCGATGGTACTTCAATATTGAATTGAACAGAGTTGACTGCAATAAATATTTTTAAATATTCATGTAGTTATATACTTGAAAGAATATTTCCATCATATTCCATTCAGGAGTATCATCATCATCGCTCGGATGACCAAAAAAACTCGCATGTTATCGCCAATCTCGAAACGCTTCCGCTACCAAGAGGAAACCCCCCTCTTCCACGAAAAGCTCAACCAATTCCAGGATCTCATGTGCCGAAATCGCTCAACAATGACCTCATCGTCACCTCGACCGGTACCTTCCGGGTCGTGTGTACCAGCAGATTTCCCATTATAACTCAATTTCCCAGAAAACCCCAATAACCACGGTCACACAACCAAAAGCCGTATTGTCCTCTCATACCCGCAAACACTCACACGCACACATACTCACAAGCATTGTGGCGGTGCTTCCACTACCCAAAGCTTCTTGCCCTCGCTTCTCGTCGTTTGCTACTGGAAGCGTCCGAAGTGCCAAGAGATACCGACGAGCCAGCACTTTCCGGGAAAAGAATTTGTCACAATATTGTCACTTTTTGCGCCATCTTCAATCTGGAGTTGCCTCATGCCATGCTCGCTCACATCAGGGTTGATGTACCGACTATGGCTATAATATCCTTTACAACAATAGTGGGAGCAAAAAGAGATTAATTTTATTATGGTACCTACTAGAATACGACGACGAATATTCACTGGAATCATAAAACAATTCAATTTTGGTAATAAATAAGTCTAGATACACTTCTCTAGAATGGGCTTCTTAATTTTTATGATAGGTTTATGATTGAATTGGTGCAAGTTTGAAGAATTATTGGTTTAATTTCTGTTTTCATAGATTTGGTGTTAGAGAACACATCAAGAATAGCATTAAATTAACTTTGCTACTTGGGTTCTTTACCAAAGTTGCCAATTTCGCATTCGTATATCGTGTAGCAGGTACGATACTGTTCTATGCCCATGTAAGTTAAGGAAATTTCCATTTCGAAAAGTTCCTGGACCGACCGGGAATCGAACCCAGACACCTTCAGCATGACTTTGCTTTGTAGCCGTGGCTTATCATCAATTAAACCAACATTTTTGCAAAATGTTAATAGCACTTACTTCATTAATTCTTACCGCTTCATTATCAATCAGTTCGGGTGGCATTTGTGCTCATTTTGTAAAATAAAATGATAGTTCATAATTAGTAAATTCATGTGGATAACGTCAGCTTTTAATAGTAAAAACACAATGGTTTTGAACACCATTTTTTTAATATTAAGTAAATTTAATTCGAAAACGGCTGATTGCATCTGTTTCGCAAAGCTTTAAACTAGTATTTATCATCAACCAATCATGGTTACATTATAGAAACGCGACAAAAATCTGGTTCACATTCATATCCATCGATATTTGGCGCCCCTACCCTTTATGCCACCCAACCTACTACGATTACGGTGTTTGACACGCAGCAGGAGAGCTCTCAATAACGAACCGAGCAGCAGCGTTCCTCGTCGTCCCAGTAATCCTAGTAGGCAAGAAGGCACCCCATCGCATCGCCGCCACGCAGTGAAGAGCTTCGATGATGACCTGCCACACCGGGACGACTAACTATTACTATACGATGATGATGATGATGATGACGAGATGAGCGGTGCACTTTAATATTAAATGCCGAGAAGAATGGGGGGAGGATCATCTTGCCCCTTGAAGCGCCGCACACATACACTATACAAAGGGACACTTCCCAAGGTGCTCCACAGGCTGTTATAATCAGCAAAATATTTATCAAATCGCTTTTTGATGGTATAGGTCTACAAATTCTAGAGGAAACAATGCCGGTCAACGTAGATATTTTCATCGAATGTGTTCAATGATATACCGCGATTGGAAACTATAACGTTTTATGTCAATTAACCTATATTTTGGAGGCACACGTGATCGTTTATTCTAGAAACTGAGAATACCTCTGCATCTCCACAATCATCATAGGAAGGGTGTTGATAAGTCAGGGGGGAAAAAGATCTGAGAGTCACCTTGGAGGACGAGTCTTATATAAAACTAATTTTGCATTTTTGTCTCGCTGTGAAAAGAAATTGTGGAAGATCAAAAATGTATGTTGACATTCATACTGTCGAACTATTCAAAGTTTATTTATGATGAAAAAAAAGGCATGTGTTTTTTTTAATTCTATGACACAGGAAGAAAGGTTTATGTCGAAACTTGTAGAGAGGCGAATTTGCGAGCTAGTGGTTGTTTGGTAAGATTTTTTTTTTACATCAACGGTCGGGACAGCACCGTGTTTCCATCATCCACCTTCACTGTCAGTAGCGTGCAGCAGTAAGAGAGTGCTCTCGAGCTGTGCAGCGCTGCTGGCTGCACAGTGTCAAGTGTCGGGTCATCAGCTTTTGTGACGCTATACAAACTTTTCATCTCACTTTCGTTCATCGTCGTCATGGTCCACCCGTTCCATTTCACGTTTATGACCATTTTTCTTACTTTCTCCCTCTCTCTCTCTCTCTCTCTCAACAGGAAGCGGAGAATGCAATTGCTGCCATGAATGGACAATGGCTCGGATCGAGATCCATTAGGACAAACTGGGCCACCAGAAAACCCCCGGCAACCAAGGCAGAGTGTAAGTAGTTTTTCCTTCCTGTGTGTTGTTGTGATAGTCGATTTTCTATCTCCTGGACTTCTGGTACTTTGCTCCCACGATTCCCCCTCCCCCACTTCCTCCTATGGGAATGACACGAAATTCAATAGGAAAAAATCCCTTCGTTAAAATCCGGTTCTGGTGTGTTTACCGAAACAGAACACCGGCGAATGTACTTCCGTATGCTAAAATCGTTGTTGCTATCCCCCTCATTGACTGTGGAAAACTCACTCGTTGTGTCCTGCCGTTTCGTGTAACACCTTATCCTAGCCATGTTTTTTTGTGTAACCAGTGTCGAACTCACTGACTGTCTGACTATATCTTCTAGCCCCGTACCGATATCCTGACTTCCCGAAATCCAAGTGTGCCACTCTCCTTGTTTGAGCTTCCATTCGTCCCCTCAATCGAAACTGCCTTTGTTTCTGTTCTGTTTGTTCGCCCCCTGTTAGTGTATGACTGTTGCTTGACGAGTGCGCGACGATCATGATGGAAACGTGACTACTGGGACGGCAGCGCCTACTAAGATGACGGGAGGTTTGTTTTCCCTGGTGTTGTTTTTTTCCTAAAACGTGTTGAGTGTTCTGTGAGCGATTCGGTTTATTTTTGGACAGGTACCCGGAGACAAATTGACGTCTAAATAAAGCAATTAGGAGCGGAGAAACTTGTTGGATTGGTTTGATTTTGGTTCCGATGAAGGTGGGGGGTTGATTTGTTTGAGTATTTTGAGGGTGAAGTCATTAACGCACACATGTCGAACTTACACACTTAGATTAAATTACTGGTGCGGGAAAATTTTACTGGGTTTTGGAACTACCGAAAAAGTCAGTAAAATGAAAACTATCGCTACGCGTAATTGAAAAGCAAATTCCATCATGTTTTATTTTTTATCGATATATGATATAAAAAGAAAGCTCTCTGCAAAATTTCAATGAAATATCTCTGTTTTTCGATTTCTGACTTTTTTTTTAGTATACTGACTTTTTCGGTAGTTCCAAAACTCAGTTTTTATTCCGAACAGATTGAGTGTGTAGTCGATAAGCTCGTGGCGAAATGTTGGTAAAAAATGATGCACATAAATAATAGATTTTTATCAAACATTTAAACACATATGCTAGTCCAAGGTCCAAACACGTAGTAAGCAACATCTACTAGAAAGACACGGTGCCGCGTAAGAAACCACGTTAAATGACTTCAGTGCATATCACCCCGAGGCGCGTCCACATTCAAAACCATGGGTAGGACAAACATTGCCAAAATCTTCATGTCCAAGGAAGCTTACTATAATTTTCAAAATAATGGATTCCTTGACAGAAAATTGAAAGTGACTGTTTTCATGTCAGTCATTAACACAATACTGAGAAAGCTTCTAGATCATTTGTTGAGTCAACTTCATTAGTAATTTATTAATTGTTAAAAATTTATATCTTTCAGGCCAGTTAAACAGATTTGACAAAAACTAGAACATACTGCGAAACTCAACTTACCTGGCAGTTGAGTGTCGCAGTATGTTCTAATTTGATTCTATAATTTATAAAGATTGAGTATTATGGTAAGGTTCAAAACTAGTTCCGCTGCGTTGTGTTGCGTAGTAATGGAGTTTGTAGTAGATTGCATACTGAAAACTGTCTTATTATTTACTTTACTGCTCTTATCTCGATTTACTTATGCAAAAACCACTTTGGGTGAAACAGCTGTTCAATCGGCAGTCAAAGTGAAAAGACATTACAATTTCCATTGCCGGCCACGCCCATCTTTTCCGTTACGAGGAAAGGGAATATGATAATCATGATATGATACTTACTCAAAAAATGGCCAGCAACTCACCGACGCCCTCTTAGATGTCAAAGAGTTGGATGATAAGGAAGGGAATGGTCTAGGATTCAATATGAGCGACCGGATTTGAATTTCTGGGAGTGACGTTGCTAATGAAATTAATGTCACTCCATGTGTCTTCTGAAGATGGGGCATAGGTATTTCCACCTTGTGTCCTATCTAAAGAGCTTTAGTTTAAGCGCCATTGCTCGCTCTCTGAAACGAGAAAACAAATTGACCCCACCCTCTGAAATAGCCTTAGTTTTTTAATTTGAACAAACTCACCAAATCCGACATTAGCAAATGATTTCGTTTGTTATGCGACTGGTCATCGCCAAGCGTCAAGCGCTGTTGCTGTGTATGAAAATCAATGTTTCCCAAGAGCTTTTCCCACATGTATAGTACGAACTGAAACAGAGCAACCACTGAAGTGATACCGCCCAATCAAGATACGGTTTCCAAATTGTTTTCATTCACTTTGGACGGAAAGAGTGAAACTGTACAATTGATTCTGGTTTTATAATAATCACTCCTACACCTACAATAATCATAAGCGAAGCGGTTTCCACAATTTAAAAAGTTTTCTTTTCAACATACGAAAGCACTATCAAATGTTACAACTATAACTAATGTAATTAATCATCAGAACCAAACTTATCACAAACGAAAACTATCCAGGAGGCGTAGCACCGGCCGAACCTCGCAAAAGTTTATCACGCAGAACGCGAAAAAAAACATGACAGGCAGTTGAAAACACAACCGCTCGCGGCGCGGCCTACTGTGTTTTTTCCATTATGATAAGGTTCAAAACAAGTATGCTATAAACTAATTGTTTACATTTTCGTTGATTTGGCTGGAAGTGAGAAACTTGAATTGCACTTTTAAGTGTCTAATAAATACAATTGGTATTTTTTAAGAACTATGTTCTGATGGCATTTTTAGAACCGTAAAATGGGGTAACGTTGATAATGCATGCAACTTTGATAGTAGGAAACTCACAACATATTAAACGAAACAGCATAATTTCTATTAATCAGTTAATAAAACGAAAAAGTAAAGAATATTAGTATGCCACTTCATGTCAGAGCTATTTGCGTTGGAATCAAGAGCACTTGTTGCTTTATATACAAATATTAAAAATTGATTTTAGCATTTTTGAAACGCTTTCAAACAATTTGTTCTACGATCGCTATTTGATGAAATTTTTAGAGTTCATCGCTTATCTCTGACAGCCCAGTTAAAGTGGAACATGAATCCGGTCTCAAATCTCTTAGCAATTATCATTTTTTACAAATTGGGGCCATTTTTTAATCAAAGGCAGATTTATGTTAAACGCCTAGAGGTATGCAACACCCTATTTAGTTATAGTTATTTATACGGTTTTGTTCGAAATACACATTTATATATTACAAAAACGTTTCATTTATGTTGAATTCAATTTTGAAACGTGAATATCAGTCGATATTTTTTCAGAAATATTTATAACACCAATTCATATGGCTTAAAATGGTGTTTGTCATGCATGTTTGAACTAGAAACCCTTTTAAGGTGATTTTTTCTATAAATTCCGTAATTTTATGAATAAAATCTTCTTAACTATGTTCTCTATTAACATTCTTCGATCAAGTTTCAACTGAAGTGATGCCAAACAGTAGTTTGGTTGTCGATTTTCTTGTGTTTACGTAACCACTATCAAAGTTGCCCTAAAACCGAAAATAGACTTTCGATTACCGTAATCTGGAAGCAAAGTGATCACTATTTTACATTTTTTTGTCATGTTATCCCTTAGAATTCAAGTATTGCTAAAATTATTTCAGTAAAATCAGTACTTCATTGATCACTATCAGTTTATGTAATCGATTTTTTATGAAATAAAATTTAACATTTCATAAAATAAGTTTTATTATCAAAAATTTAAAATGACACATTGGGGCGAAATTGATCACTATACAATAAAGCATATTTTAGAAAGTAAAATTTACCTATCTACTAAATTTGGGTCTCCTGAAACTGGAAATGATGTCAAAGTTCTTACAACTCATGTATATCATCATTTTATTGCAAAATTAAACTTTGTAAATCTGCAGTATACGCCTAAATGTATGCGATTTCCCTTGAAATAAGCACGTTATTCAACAATAAACGGTTTTATGATAAAAAAAAATATTCTTGTAATGCAATACGATTTAAAAAATGAGTTCAGCAGTTCACACTGAATCTTACACAACATTTTTGATACTCAAAGTTCGCATGCAGGCTCCGCACCAGCGGATTGTTTAGTACCGACATTTCCAACACTATTATTAACACCTTCAAAAACTGTGAATATTTCTATACAAAACTGACCCTAATAAAAATGAAATAGTTTAAAATCATCATTAGACATTCATAAACAAGAAAACATGAAATGTCTGTGATGCCAAAGAAGTATTAGGCATTCTTGAAAGGAAATGCTGTTTGGTACCGACCTGATCAAATCCACCCCAGTGATCAATTTGCCCCCGGATTACGGTACATAAAAAATGTTCGGTCCGTTCAAAAAGAATCCTAATGCAATCTATCCACTGCAGTCGATAAATGAGATACCAGTTCTGGTTTTGAAGATATAAAATAAAGATCTTTAAACCAGAATGCAGACATATTCAAATTTTCTTCTAAAACACTATCAAAGTTACCCCGTTTTACGGTACCTTCAAATCATCAAGAATGTTCTACAGAACACAATCTGAACCGTGTTTGACCTTCTGACTTCGCTCGTCAAGGGACCGTTCAAAAATTTCGTAACGCAACATGGGGAGGGAAGAGATCTTGCATAATGATACAATTTGAACACAAATTATAAGTTTTCGATACAAAAACTGTTAGGTGGGGGTGAAAAGGGGTCAAAAGTTGGAAAATTTAGCGTTGCAAAACATTTGAATGATCCCTAAGTATAATCCAAACTTTAATAAATGACAATTCGACCAAGAATTTTTACAAAGTGCGCATCGGGAGTTCTGTAGGAATTGCTCAACAGATCATCGACAGATTCTTCCAGGAATGCCTTGAGAAATCAAGAGCACCAGCAGCTCTACGCTCGTGCTGTGTATGACAAGCGAGCTTTGTTTAAGGTGCGTACACGATGCTACCGATCTAGCGTTAATCCATCAATTATGCCAACGATTCTTCGGGATTTTTTTTATAGTTCTCCATGCTTATTCCAGTAAATAGTCAAGAAAAACTTCCAGGAATGCTGATGACAATTTATCCAAAAACGTGCGTAGGACATGTACTACCAATCCTACCCACTACACGCGCCACTGATATCAACCTACTTAGTTTGACAAATTGAGATGATTTCTAGTAATGGTCTAGTATATCTATACACATCCTATTAAAAGTTCAATAAGGAATTCATCTAGGGATTGTACCAGGAATTCCTACACGGATTCCATCAGGAATTTCACCAGGAATTTCTTAAGGATTTCATGGACAATTCCCCTTCCACAAAGGATTCCATCTGGAGTTTCTTCAGGATTTCTTTCAGGAGTCCCTCTACGAATTCAATCAGAAGTACTTCTAGGGATTCCATCGGAAGTTTCTCTAGGGGCTCCATCAAGAGTTTTTTTTTTAAGAAAATTTGATTGGTATTTCACTGATGCATCTGAAAAAGGATCAGCATGCTCTCTCCATGTCAGCTCATATAGTGATACTTTTCCGGATGAATATGAACTGACTGAGCTACTTAGCCTTAAAGATTAATAATACGATGAGTTGTACAAATGATTCAGGTTATCAAAGGACTTCGTGACATCTTAGGTATGACTTTACGTTAAAGTCCCTGATGTTATCAATAGGCTCAATAAGACCAGTGGATGCAAATGCAAAAATTGTCGATTGGAAAAAAGGTTTCAGTTAAAAAATGTGGACGAGCTCATAAATCACTAAAAGGAGAAGCAAATACTCTACCAGTTGGGACTGGGACTGTTTGTTGTTGATGGATTCGTGGTGAAATTTTGGTAGATTTATAGTTAAATATTTCGCGGATACTAATGGGATTAATTAGTAGGACTTAGTATGAAAATATTTCAACTAAAACTCCAACAGAGCTTCCTAATATTTTTCATTTTGATATATACTATGAATCAGGTGGCAGTTTCACTAATCATATAATACGGCTATCATCCACCTTTAATGAAACTGATTCCAAGCATGGCAAGGTTCAAGTTTTCAATTATCGAAAAAAAAATGAATTTGTCAACTCATCATGTCCCGAAAGGAAAGCATTTGGTTTATCATTTCTGTCACAACCATTAGCTCTGTTCAATGTTTAAGCTTTCGCTTGTAGGTTATACTGTTATATCAGCAACCGAACGTTTTCAACATAGAACGAATGTTAAATACAGAACAGTACTTCTCCCCAGCAACTCTGCCCGACATAGCTTATGTTGAAGTCCAAAAAATGTCTATTTTCGTCCCAATGAACATAGCTATTCCTTCTTTGTTCCTCCCGTTCCGTCAAGTCACCGACCGCCCGACTTGGCACAGGGAACACAAAGCACACCATTTTGATTAATTTGTATTTACTCCTGACACGCTCCCGGGGGTGTCATTCGTCACTGACTCGTTTGTTTCCAGTCCCCGGAATTCCCCCCGCCCTTGAACGGTAACTCTTTTCCAGCCTTATTCCTCACGTTCCATGGCATCGCTAGGACCGCGCGCGCCCCGAAAGACGTGAGTAAAATTTCGATAATTAAAATTTAATTAGGAAAGCCCGCCCCGACTGATGGGTTGTGTTCGTGTAGTGGCCCCATCCATCCTATCCACTCGGGAAAATCTAATCAAAAGCTTCACGAAGAACAATCGTGCCCTTTTTCGGCCCAACTCTCGCTCACTCCATAGCAGAACAGTGGTCTATTCTATCATCCCGTTTAACGTGTCTAATCACGACAACTAGCGATAGACCCTTTCTCCGCAGGTTTCTCCCCCCAAACACGTGCATCACCGCATTCAAATCAAATTGGTAATAAATCATGCCGTGATTATTGTTTTATGTAACTAATAAATCACAACCAGTAAAATTAATATTTTCCCCTCGATGGAGGCGATGCCACGCTGTTGGCGGAATCTTTTGGGACTTATGCTATCCACAGTAGCCTATCATGGGACCAGAGGTTCGATAGTCGTTCGAACTTCAGATTTGCACATTCTGAACATCTTTTCGATGGTTCAACGTTTGAAGCCACCTGTTACACGAGTGGTGCGCTAGGGTGGCTCAAATTATCATAAAGTTTGTGGATCCAATCTGCATATCTTCCTTGCAATTTACAGCACCCCCCATTGAGGCCTTTCTTAGCCGAGTGGTTAGAATCCGCGGCTACAAAGCAAAGTCATGCTGAAAGTGTCTGGGTTCAAATCCCGGTCGGCCCAGGATCTTTTCGTAATGGAAATTTCCTTGACTTCCCTGGGCACAGGGTTTCGTCGTACCTGCCACACGATATACGAATGCGAAAAAGACAACATTGGCAAAGAAAGCTCTCAGTTGATAACTGTGGAAGTGCTCATTGAACACTATGCCGAGAAGCAGGCTCTGTCCCGTTGATAACGTAATGCCAAGAAAAGAAAAAGAAGATCGAGTGCAACTGTGATCCTAGGGACCGCCAAGGTAGCCATTAAAACTAACTATTTACTATGGTTTTCTAGGTCGATATCGAGATACGAAATATCAAGTAAGGCACAGAATTCATTCACAATATCTCCAACATAAACTTTTGCGTTGTTGCAATTCTCCCATTTTGCGACAAATGGCATGAGTTAAATTTAAACATATTTTATAAACAATAAATTTTACTGAAAAATGTTATACTACATTAAACAAGTTAGTCTTATCAAATTGAACAATTTTGCAGAAAGATAATGGACCTGGTGTAGTGATTAGAACACAGGCCTCTCATGCCTAGGATTTGGGATCGAATCCCAACCCCGAGATAAGTGACTATGACTCAAAAAAAAGTTACAGTTATGACTTCCTACGGAAGGGAAGTAAAGCCGTTGGTCTCGAGCTTAGCTTAGCTTAGCTTAGACTGACTACACATATCAATGGTTGCTATCCCGTGATTGACCTAAGTCAGTGAAAATGCACAAAGAATCAACCAGAAGTTCGGCTGGGATTGGCCATAATCTTCATCAGTGTGCATAATTCAGTGCCTCTATTTATACATGGTCAATAACGGCGCCGGCCACGTCCTTGCAGTCAGGTGGGATTGGGGGAAGGAATGTTAGTATGTAGTATAACCTTTGCTATTTGGAGACCGTGTTTGCCTCTGCATCTCCACAAAGGTTACTGGGAGGGATGTTTGTTAATGGGGAGGATCGTTGGGTCACAGGATTCACTTTGATAAGCGATTAGACCATGATAAATAATTATTTGTGAGATATAAACATGCTTATATGTAAATACAATGTTTTCATTTGATATGAACAATATCTATGTAGAGAAAAATTATGCCGACACTTGAGGTGACGAACCTTTCAGTTTGTGGAATAAAGTGAACCTTTCGCAAGTCTACACTTGTAGTGTCGAACCATTCAAAGTTTTTTTAATTACAAAAATAAAGGTAAAAAAAGGAGTTTTGAAAAAAAATTAGACATTAATAATTTATGAATCAGAGTTTATGTCGACACTCACAGTGACGAACCTTTCAAAGTTTGTTGAAAAATTATATTTACGTCTCACCGTTGTAACGATTGTATTTTATAGATTAGAAATAGTAGCATGAAACGAGCTCACCAATTGATCCGTCATCCTTGAGCAGCAACAATCCACTTTCAGCTTCACTCGTATGCTCGGCTATATAAAAGCACTCAGAGAAAATAGGCGCGCGACCCGAGAGGGAAAACAACTGACGACTGCTCGGGCTTTCTTGACGCACTGCCCAGAAACAAGCGTCAACGTCGAAAGATCAAAAGGAACTAATCGAACGCGGCACGTTTTCACTTCACTCGACCGATGCGTGACATGTTTGATCCTGCCCTCATCGCCGGCCTCCGCAGGAACAAGCTTCAAGGTCGAAGGATCAAACACAACTTAGCGATCACCCACACTTTATCGTTTTTTTTTTCGCTTTTTTTCACGTTGTTTTCGTATTTTTTTTTTTGTTCTCCCGAAAAATGCGAACCGGACACAATTGATCCGGATTCCGTCGCTCGCCCTCAAAAGAGCATGCAACAGATTCCACGGATCAAACACTACTCGGAAGTAAAGCCGTTGGTCTCGAGATGATAAACACAAAATAACTTTAAATTTTGTTTATGAAAAGCTGCTTATCAGAAAATTTCATATTATTGTTTATTTGGTATTGAAAAACTGTCAATGTGTATTTTTTATCATTGTCCAGCTCTGTATATACAGTTTCGGACATATAAAATGCATCAAAGTCGTTTTCCCATACAAAATGGTCAACTTCAGAGAGCCATATCTCCGCCGTTTCTCAACCTAATCTTTTTATTTCTCCTGGAACGAACTACAAATTTCCTCAATTTTCTAAAACTATTGTAAAAGTTGTGTTAAAATCATTGATTCAAAAGTTACAGATAGGTTGAATTTTGACATAAAAAATGCACCAAGACACAAAGTGATGCAGCAGAAAAACTACGCGTCGTAGCATCTTGGTGTCTTCAGCGCATTTGTTCATTGCGTGATAAGGACCAAATGCTCTGAGGACACCGAAAGGATACGACGCATAGTTTGTCTGATACATTACTTTTCGTCTTGGTGCATTTTTTATGTCAAAATTCAACCTATCTATAACTTTTAGTTTTCACACAACTTTTACAATAGTTATCAAAAATTGAAAACATAAAAACTTAAAAAAAAAATCGGTTGAGAAACGGCGGAGATATAACTCTCTGAAGTTGACCATGTTGTATGGGAAAACGGCTTTGGTGCATTTTATATGTCCGATACTGTAAGTACAGTATTATCATCTCGAAGTCTTAACTTGTTATTCAAACTATAGAAAAGGAAATTGGTAGCGCGTAAAACAATATAAAGGATTGTAGAAGTGTTATCCATTATCTAGTGAGCAATTTTAGTTCCACGTTGGAATATTATTGTTATTTACCAGTGACACTTTACCAAACATATGGTATTCGTGTCAGAATGTGTCATATTTACCTTTAACGGGAAAAATATTATAAAGCCCTAAGAAAGGTTAACATCAATAATACATCCAAAAACGATCAATACAAGATCTGTGTAAATCCGGCACCCAATGGGATCAAGACAATCCGAATGAAGAGTACGCAAATTGGATGCATTCGACATATCTTCTTTCGGGGATTGGACGCCTGAAAATTCCTCGATATTACTTTAGAATTATGGGTCCAAATCCCTGCAATTATATGTATTCACCGATGCCAGTGAGTTCGCCATGGGATGTGCTGCATATTTCCGGACAGCCGATGACCAAGGTTTGCCGGCCACGTCCTTGCAGTCAGGTGGGATTGAGGGAAGGAATGTTAGTGTGTAACCTTTGCTATTTGGAGACCGTGTTTGCCTCTGCATCTCCACAAAGGTTACTGGGAGGGATGTTTGTTAATGGGGAGGATCGTTGGGTCAAAGGATTCACTTTGATAAGCGATTAGACCATGATAAACAATGATTTGTGAGATATATACATGCTTATACGTAAATATAATTGTTCATATAATTTCTATGTAGAGGAAAATTATGCCGACACTTGAGGTGACGAACCATTTAAAGTTTGTTGAACAAATACCTAAATGTAACATTCCTACAGCTGTCAGTACGAAAGCATGTGTTAATATTATATTTTACTCATTTGAAAAGAAACAAAAGACTCAATTGGTTGGGACATCATAGAACACTCTTATTCTTATGCCGACACTTACAGTGACGAACCATCCAAAGTTTGTTGAATAAAGTGAACCTTTCGCAAGTCTACACTTGTAGTGTCGAACCATTCAAAGTTTTTTTAATTACAAAAATAAAGGTATATAAGGGGCGTTCTGAAAAAAAAAATTTAAACATAAAGAAATCATGAATCAGAGTTTGTGTCGACACTCACAGTGACGAACCATCCATAGTTTGTTGAAACATCATATTTACATCCCACCATTGTAACGATTAAATGTGCAGTCATACATATTTTATAGATTAGAAATAGTAGCATGAAACGAGCTCACCAATTGATCCGTTATCCTTGACTGAGCAGCCACAATCCAATTTCAGCTTCACTCGTTTGCTCGGCCAGCACTCAGAAAAAAAAAATAAAATAAAGAAATAGGCGCGCGACCCGAAAAAAAACACGGACGACAGCTCGGGCTTTCTTGACGCACTGCCCAGGAGCAAGCGTCAAGTTCGTCGAAAGATCAAAAAGAACGAACCGATCGCGGCACTTTTTAACTTACTCCAACCTAACTCCCCGATCACGCCACTTTTTCACTTACGAGATCGACGCGCGACATGTTTGATCCTGCCCTCGTCGCTCGCTCCGGCAAAAGCAAGCGTCAAGGTCGAAAGATCAAACAGAACTGGACTTTTGATTGTGTATAAAGGATCATAAACGAAGCGGTTTCCAAAATTGAAAATGTATTCTTTTCAACAGAAAAAAAACTCTAAATGTCACTATCAAATGTGATATTAAGGTGAAGATAAATCGAAGCCAAACCTCAAATTTTCAAGAGCACGGATCTGAAGAACCAAACATCCGTTTGACTCTTCAATGAAACTCTTTAATGAATGTTCGAATCCTCTGAGCAGAATCTCAAATAGAGAAACTTTAAAGTAGATGGAGTACCGTGTACCTTGTTACCTCGTATCCACTCACTTTTCTCTTTTTTCTCTATCCGTTTGAGCTGAAAACTTAATCGATTGGTCACTCGCTGGTGGTGATCAATCGATTAAGTTTCTAGCTCAAACGGATGTTTGGTTCTCCAGATACGTGCTCTTGAAAATTTGAGGTTTGGCTTCGATTCATCTTCACCTTAACTGCTGTAATTTCTCGTCAGAATCACACTTATTACAAACGAAAGAAAAACTTTCCAGGAGGCGTAGCACCGGCCGAATCACCACCGAAAACGCGTAAAACCCTTCACCCAGAACGCGCAAAAAACGTGACAGGCATTTGAAAACACTATTGCTCGCGGCGTGGCCTACTGCGTTTTTCCCGAAAAGTGATGTCGAATATTCAGGAAGATTTCTATTCGCTACACCATAAATGATTCCGTAGGGCCTAACAAAAGTGAAAAACATTTCAAAATGGAGTGTGCTGCTACGAACAATGATCTTGGTGGGTCGGTTTAGCAGTTGCGCCGTGCAGAGTTTAAGCAAGCGAAATTTAACCTTTGGCGTCCTACACAGGCAGAAAGTTATCCAGACGAGGTACGAATGCTGCTAAAGAATCGGGAGGCATCACCCGATGCCTTGACGAGTGTTCGTTTAAGCCAAGTTTTCCCCTTTCGCTGGCAAATATGGCGTGGTACGTGTAGAAGGCAGATCCGCCGATGCAGGGTACGCTCATTTCGACGCTAGATTTCCTATAATCCTTTTGAAAGACCGTCCAATTGCGTTCTGTCTCATGGATCATTACCATCACCAAAACGGACACGAAAATAAGGAAACAATCGTGAACAAAGTCCGCCAACGATTCTTCGTCACAAGTCTTCGATCAGTCGTAGACAAGGTAGCGAGAGCATCCTTGAGATAGCCAACGATTTATCCACTGACTCGTACGTTATGGCTATCTGACGTTTCGTTCGCAAGAGGGATTCACCTTCACATTTTATTCCTGATAACAGCACAAACCGTAAGTTGACGCAAAAAATAAGCTGATAAACGAAACTTCCACGAACACATTCACGAATACCAAGACTAAGTAGTCCATCAATCCACTCGCGCGTGTAAAAAAATCCATGAAAGCTCTCGACCACGGCTGCAAACTCAACGACGAGATCCTGTTAACTTTGCTGGCCGAAACAGAGTGGTTCATCAACTCCCGCCTATTCACATAGGTGCCATGCCTCAGGAGGTAGAAAACGATGAGGCCCTAACGCCTAATCATGTTATATTTGGGAATCCATCTGATTCTCACGAACCGCACAGGAACTCCACCGACCTAGGAGCATTGCGTAACAGTTACCAACAAAGCCAGTATTTGTCAGATGCTCTGTGGAAGCGTTGAATAAAATAATACTTCCCTATCAATCAAAAGGTAGATCAAAATGGTTCGACGACGTGTGCCCTATCAAGGTTGGAGATCTAGTGTACGAGGTCGTGAATCTGGGAAGGCTGGGAAGGGGAGTTCCAACAGCACTGCTTCTATGAGAGTCAGGGAACTCACCGGCAATGGATCATTGAAGGTAACTCTTTCGGCACTCACCGTATCAAAAAGTGGCGCTACCGTATATGAGATTTAGCATTGTGACAGCATTGCTGTTCTGTCAAATACACAAGACTGCGGTGGCGCTATCTATGAATTTCAGAGCGGTCGTTTATTTTATTTTATTTTATTTTAAGGGGACACGGGAGACTGTGTTATTTTCCCTATCTTTTGTCTCACTCTAACAATTATCATCAAAACTTTTCCGAAGCAAATCTCGAGTTTTAGTGAACCGATGAAGCTGAAAATTTAATCGATTGTGCACCACATATATAGAATATAGTGATAAATTTTTCACATCTATATATGGAGTGGTACTTGAGATCTGCTTCTTCAAATGGATAGGATGATTATAATGACGTCCCGTGCGGCCTTAAGGACATATAGGAAGGAATCCCTGTCATGGCAGTGAAAATGGCTTCCTTACATATACAAACACATTTCTGGAAATCCACATTATTTCTCAAAATATTTCACTTACCTACACTAAGTTCACTCTCAAATTGCTAACGAGACATCAGAACACTATTACCTTACGATTTCCGTAGTTTTAACACCAGTAGCTGGTGGAAATTTCATGAACCGTGCTAATTTTCAACACGGACTTCTAACTTTGCCACAATTGTTTACACTTATCCGCCTGCACACTTTTCGCCTAATTTTACAACTTTCGCTAAACGTAGAATCTCCAACACAGTTTACTTTCACTACTTGTTAATTAAAGAACAATTACTGGTTGATTTCGGATGAAACAAACTTAAAATTTCACCAAACCGTGCTTAAAACAATCACTTGATTACAGCATTTTGCTTTTTTTATTTTTCTAATTTTACGCCGGCTGCTCGCTTGCAGGGCTGTCAGATACGTTGATGGTTACGTTCGACATCAAGCAATCTTATTTAGTCGAAGGGGAAAAGACTCAAATTGTAGTAGAGATTACTGGCAACAACGTCTTATCAATTATAATTTCACTATTACTAACAAATAGGAGATTATTTTTAGTGTACCACTACTTTTATACAGTTATTAGTGGATTCAAAGGAGTTTCACCTTAATGCTTCATTGTAGTCAATTGTCAATGCGACGGTGACATAGCTGATAAAAGATTAGATGACTGTTACCGCTACCGATCATTGCACGTCGTTGTTGTTGCTCTATTTTCGATCACGAAACTGAACTACTCAAGTGTCACGTAAAATAGTTTTTAAGTGTTTCTAATCATTCAGATGATATCGTGTTAAAATCGAAAACATCGTTGTAGTGCAAAATTATCGCGGACGATTATAAATTGGTTTTTTGTTTGTGGTTCCTCAAACAAAAATTAATTGATTGTGATAGCCATACTGCTTATAGAAATGGAGAGTGGAAGAGTTTGTCGCACATGCTCTCTGAGTGTCAATGCAAATGATACATTTTTCATCATCTGCAAAGGAAGTTGTGGTGGCAAATTCCACTGTAACTGTGTCGGACTGCGTGATATACATTGGAACGTCATAAGGGTGCTCTCAAAAAACGTTGTCTGGATGTGCGACAGTTGTATGGATGATTTTCAACGAGCGAAAAATCATGTCGCTCAGATTCTACAACCAGCAATGTTAATATCTCGCCGACGATCGTAGAAGAAGTGATCGAACTGAAGAATACAGTAGCTGACATCATGAAGACTATCTCTACGATCCGTCAATCTGTACCTACTGGATCTCAAATAGATGCACGATTATTGCACTCAACGCCAGATTCGTTCAAGCTCCTCGATGGGTCCGGCAGTGAAGGCTCTGCGAATGATACCGAAAGCCAATGTAGAGAGAACGTAAACAACGATAGAAACGGTTTCTCATTGTTTCTCACGAACATCGACATTAGTGCCACTGAACGAGATGTACAATGGATGGTTGCTCGGGCGATTGGTGATCTTGATCCTGAACGAATTTATGTGACAAAATTAGTGTCAAAAATTAAAAGTCATTCGCGATTAGATATTGTTTCGTTTAAAGTAATTGTGCCTTTAAAATTTAAATCTCGTGTTATGAATCCTTCGACGTGGCCAAAGAATGTCAAGTTTAGGGAATTCATTTGCTCAAATAAGTGTACATGGAAGCCTTATACGTAATTCAATTTCAATGTCCTTTATAAATTGTTCGTGGTTGAAAACGTAATGTTGTAAATGCAAATGAAATGCAGATGTTGATATTTATATTCACATGATGTTCAGAAAAGATTGAAAATGTTTGTAAATGTATGTTTGTATATTGTTAAGGTATGTGTGTTTATGTAATTACATCTCTTAGTTATAGTTAAGAATATTCAATAAGACTGTAAGGTCAGTTGAATTACACCTGGTAAGTGCCCAGGCAAATAAATAAATAAAAAATAAATAAATAAATAACTATAAAATTTTGCAAAGCACTTATTAAGCTTGTTCGCTATCAAAGCATACCTTGCTGAAATTTTTCTAGAGTGATTTTTTGTGCCTTGCCGAAGGAGATTGAGAGAGTAGAGATTGTGTTTTGCTTTGTTTCGCACAAAAACAAATTGTCTCCTGCACCTTTCTTTGAGTTTACTCGCCAAGAATGGGAGACAAACCATGTATTTCGGAGTGGCATTCATTTTCATTCACACTGCACTGAGTTTACAGACATTGCCTGCTGTAAACAACAAAAATACATATTTTCTTGAGAAATTTACTTGTTCATGTATACAAAAGAGATTTCGACCCCGAGTTAGTTCATCTCGGGACTAACGCCTTTTCATTCCTTTTCAAAGAAAGTCCCCAGACAACCAGAAATCGCATAAAAGTTCACGTTACAACTCGTTTATTCATACTAATTACATCAAACCCGCAAAACACCGTGCATAAACTCGTCAGTTTGATGAGTTTCCTCGCATAAAACACTTCTTTTCTGAGTTCATTTATACATTTTGTTTCGTCTCGTACACTCGTACAAAGTAAGTCGCATCAATCCGTAGCAGCTGTCAAATCAACATTTGCTATCATAAGCTAAGTCGCATAAAATCACAGGTTGATTCGGTAGAATATTTATACACTCGCATTGTATGTTATTATTCATCACATAATATTTGCACGCATATCGCCTCCACTTTTGTACGTAGAAGGCCTTTTCGCGACATCTTATAAGTGAAATTTTGCACATATAAAGCCTCCAGGTGATTTCGTTATACGTACATTTTGGTTGTCTGGGTCGTCTCTATAACTTTTTTTTAAGTCATCAGTGACTATCTCCGGGATGGTATTCGATTACAGATCCTCGGCATAGTTTACTATTCTATCGACAAAATCCGTGAAATCTACTATTTAAAACCAACAAAATCCATAAAAATAAACAAATTTACTGTAATTCTTAATAATATTAACGAACACTTCACTGACAGCATTATTTTCACCAATCTTCTGTAAAACTCACGCAGTGAAAGATGGCCTAACGTTCATTCAAAAATTTCGTAACGCCAAAAATAACAATTTTTGACACCCGTCCCACGCGTACGACACATATTGTGGCCAAATATTAGCTCAGTAGCTTTCAAAAAACCCACTACCGACATGACATACTTTTTTGTTCAAACAACCTATACAGAGGCGAATTCACATATATTTTCTCCTCGTCTTCAATTCTTCATAGCCAACGAGTTAAATTTACGCATCAAGTAGAGTACAATTCATGTTGGAGTGTTAGTACTTTGTAAAAAAAAATGATCATAAAGGTGAAAAATGGTCCATCCCGAAAAGGATGTAACTCATTTGATACAGAAACATGGAACAAGCTCACCAATTATCAATCCATCGCAGACAGAACAGTTGCCAATCATTTTTAAAGCCTTCTCAACATATACGGGAAGACCACTCACTACCCGCAATAATTTGGTTTAAATTCAGAATTCCAAAAAGCAATTAAAAGTATACGTATTTCTGCATATACACAAGCATCAAACATTTTCCACGAAAAAAGCGCTACAACATTATGAATTTTTCAAAACAAGATCCAAACATAGCACCTCAAATATTATAAATAGCATTGTGTTTTTTTTATAATCTGACGAGCTTATGATATTTTAAGCATATTTTAATTTCTCAATTGTCCTTATTTGATTTTTTGTGCAATTTATCATTGATTTTTTTTTTTATTTAGCGTTTCATTTTTTTTTCTCTTTTTTTACTGCTAATTTTACATGATAAGTGATGATAATTCAATTTTTATTACTCATTTAGTTTTTTTTTTAATATCGGTTGTTATAGCTAGTTTTAGGAGCTTATTTATATCAATTCACCTATAACTATCATAAATTTTAGTGCTTTTTTGATTTATTTGATTGCTAAAATAATCAATTTATTGCTTACATATATCTAGTAGACCTATTCATATCTTCAAAAATGTCGACAAATCTGCCAGTCAACCAATATTTAGATTTTTCATGTTAAAATGAACTTCTGGTCAAAATTTCAATCAATTTGGAGAAAAATTAGGTGTGTTTCAAATCAATTATGTATTTTTGGGCTAATTTCAAGCTATAAGAAATCATAACTACCGAACGGAACACCAAAAATTATTGAAAATACCTCTACATAGTAGTTTATTCAATTCTACGAACTTTTGTCGAACACAATTTTATGATTGGAGCAAGTTTTAACATAGTTTGGTTGAGGTTTGTGCTTCGAGGTTCTTGAAAATCACTATTTTTAGGAAGTGTTCTCTCTAAAAAAACATACCTATATGAAAATTTCGGATTTTTAATTATCAGAACTTGATGACTACGTATATCTATAACTCAATTCCGTTGAAAGTTACAAGTTATCTTACGAAAATAAATTGTAAAAAATAGGAAATTAGGAAGCATATATGTGAATCCGCTGTGGAGGAGCCATGAGCTTTGAAAAATGTAAAAAATGAACACGTTAGCACTGCTTTTTCTCAGTCGATGATGATGATTGTTGTCAAATCGTTCTGAATCGTCAATGAAATGCGATCAAAACAATCATCAATTGGAAAGAAAAAGCAATGTTAACGTGTTCAATTCATTCATTCGTCGGTACAACATGTGTCATGCGTGATTTAAGGGGACACGGGAGACCGTGTTATTTTCCCTATCTTTCGTCTCACTCTAACAATTATCATCAAAAAGTTGTGGAAGCAAATCTCGAGTTTCAATGAACCGATAAAGCTGAAAACTTATCGGGTTGTGCACTACATATATAGAAGCATAGTGATACATTTTCGCATCGATATATGGAGTGGTTCTTGGGATTTGCTTCTTGAAATGAATAAGGTGATGACGTCCCGTGCGACCTTAACTATCATCAAGTTTCGATGCAGTGCTTGATCTTTGGGCATTTTTTGTAATTTATTGCCTTAGGTAGCATGTAAGCTGTTCATGGTTAATGAATTCATAGTTTTACAATGTTCTATTCCCGTTGACTATGGTCTGAAAAAATAATGTCAATGTGTGTTTTTTGTACCATATATATTCAAAAAACTGTGATTTCAGGGTACTGCGGAGAACAAATCTCGTTCAAACAATGTAAAACTCAATTTGATCTTATTAGTGTGTTCGACAAACTTTAACAGAATAGAATTAGCTTTCATACAGTGGTAATAGCAAGTGGTTTTGATTTTTCAAATGCTAGTTATGATTTTTCAAACCTTTATATAAGCTCAAAAACACATTTTCAACTTAAAGCATATAGAAAACCTTTATGAGCTGAAAATTTGACCAGACATTGTTCTTTGCATGATAATTCGGAATACTGCTTGACCGGTAGATTTCCAGAAATTTTTTCAAATATGAACAGGTCTAATATCTAATTACACAGCGGAACAAAAATGACATTTTTGCGTGTCTCAAGGATCAAATTATGTGTCTCTAGTAAATTTGGGGTTGCTGAATCTGGTGCCATTCTCAGAAATGTTCCAGCACGTCACAATTTTTAGCTACAGGTCGCCAAAGTTGTATGAAACACTGGTTTTATTAATGTTTACATGAAATTTAAAGTACAATTTATCATACTTTTTTGTAATCTAATCCACCAAACATGCAAAATAGAACTTGAACTTTCATTTCATACATAATTTGATTGAAATTGCGCAATTAGATTTCGATTAAACCGATTTTTTCAACATGCTTGCAGTCTCCATACAAAATTCTTCGTTTCTGCTATATGGCAAAATACAACAATACTCTAAACCATCAAAAAATAACTTTTCCGTATCGAAAATAATACAAACTTTGATGATAAGTATTGTTATACACATAAAGTTTGAATTCTGTGGCAAATTAAGCCAATATATTACCTTACAAGCTGGCAAACTTGCATGCAAGTTGGCTGAAATAGTCATTTTTTGCTTTTTCAACAGTCAATATCTCAAAAACTAGACGTGCTATGATAATTCTGAAAACGGCAATGGATTCAGCAACCCTTAATTAAGTGGATAGCGGTATTTTGGTGCTGGAGACAAAAACGTGTTCCGCAGTGTTATTTTATTTACTACTATGGGGCCGTCCATTAATTGCGTAAGGGATTATGGAGGGAGAGGGGTTTCAAATTTCTTACATGCCATACAGTTTAGTTTTAATTTTCATATAAAATATCTTACCATGGGGGTAGGGGTGGTTAAAAATCCTGAAAATTTGTTTACGTAATCAATGGACTGCTCCTATTGATAAAACACAGAGTGTTCCCTTTCTTTATTTGCTTGTTAATTTGGCTGCCAACTTGAATCATTACCAAATTGGCTTAAATTTTGACAGGACTCTATTATCAAAATCAAAATTGTGAGGAATATATAGGAGACTGGCCCAGGTCAATATGGGAGAAAAATAAAGTTGTATGAATCCACGAGGCAGCTTATCATCTACTGTTTGTTTCAGGAAAATTATTGATCGCGTCCAATTGGACCCAGAATGTCAAAAACGCTACTTGATAAAACAGCCAACAATATTGTAGAAGGTTGTATCATGATTAAAATTGATAAAGTGGGTGTTTTAAACATCTGAAGTAGATCATGCAATACTGCTTTGTATTTCTTCAACATAGCTTGGTGGTAGCTACTAAGCACATCATAGCCACCTATGACGCTGGGCGGGAAGCGGTTTCCGTTGAAGCAGTGGGTTTTTGTATTATGAATATAATGCAAACGTTGAATTTTTACAGGCATCTATTAGAGATCTTTCCATATTTTTATCCACTTGATGTTACATAAATCAATTAAAGTCTTCGTGTGTATAGTGTACTCAACGTGACGGTATTATGTCAATTTATTCGGTCCATGGTTGCGTAAGCTGATAATGTATAGTCTCCTTGATATTTATAGTTAATGTATCTCAATTAGTTTTTTTTTTTTTTTTGCTGGAAAGCAAACGATGTTCCTTGGGAAGAAATTCCTTACGAAATCAATCATTGGAAAACGTGTATTGGACTTGTCAATGTTGATTCAATTAATCTGTAATTTCCATGGAAAAGTTCATTACATTACGATACTCCCACTACAACAGTAGGAGAGATTCAAACCAGCTAGCAATCATAGCCGTGGGCATTTAACGATGATTGATACGGAGCTGGAATGACTTTACACGGAACAACTTTATCCTCTACTGAACATATTAGATTGACAAGTTTTTAGTCACCTAACTTTCACTTTCCGCCCACGTCGACTTTTTGTATCTTCACACCTTGCGACAACTAATGCTCTAACCAGATTACTGCGCCAAACCCCATTGGGGCGTTGATTCCATCTAAGGGTGTGTGGTATTTCGAATGGCTCCATTTAATACAGTACGAAATGAAGTAACACGGAATTTTACGGAATCAAATGGATTGTTCCATTCCAATTTTTGTTCTAGGTTTCGTTTCGTTTAATTTCATTGTCAAAATTGGGCGTAAATTTTTCGGTAACAAACGAGGTAGAACGAAATTCCGGGAAATATCGATTTATTCTGCTGACATAAAATTTTCTGCCATTGAAGCTTACAATGTAAATTTGATAATTGTACTTTTGAATCAAGCCTCAGTTGCTTATCTTATGGCTAGTACTATAGTTATTATTGAAATGAAAATCATTAGGAAACTTTGGTAGGAGAAGCACGTGAATGGTTTGGTCTTTAAAACACGAAAAAATAAACAAACTATCTCATAGAGCTCAATTAGCAAAATTATTAACCTCTTAGCAGATTTTCAATAGAGAAAAAAAAGGATATTTGAGTATTATACTACCCTATAATTATAATACTCAAATGTCTTTTTATATTTTCTCTATTGAAATTCTGTTAAGACATTAATAATTTTGCAAATTGAGCTCTATGAGATAGTTTATTTATTATTTCGTGTTATATAGGTCAAATTATTCACGTGGTTCATCCACCAAAGGTTTTTAATGATTTTTATATCTATCTAGAATTTCTGAAAACTATAAAGATCTTCATTCGGCTAGGCTTTCGAAGGATTTCCGGAAGATTTCCATTGGTTTGCAAATGGTTCCTAAAGATTCCCAGGAAAACCTTAGAGGTTTCTTGGGACTTTCCAGAGCGTTTCTATTAGAGCTCAGTAGATTCGTAAGTAATTTCTAGGTGGTTCCCAGAGGTTACCAGTGACCTTCAAGAGGCTCTCATGTGTACTTGAGAGGTTTTAATAAGCCCCTAGGATTCTTGAAGTATTGACAAAATTAACGAAAGTTCTCAAGAAATTATCAAGAATTTACAAGGGCTTCTATTGAGTGTTGTTATAGGTTACTAGTAACTTCCATTAGCTTTCAGAGTGTTTCCTATTGTCAAAAGATCCCTGGGTTTTCAAATTTTCCAGAAGTCCCAAACACCGCCACAGTGGTTCCAAAAGCGCTTCCGGCAATTTCTTACGAATCCATAAGACGCCCAGTAAACACTAATTTGTAAACGATAGCGCATAAGAGTACAAACGTAGAGAAGATACACATACATATGCCATAAGGTTGCATGCATATTGTGCGTATGTCGCCTCCATCTTTGTACTCTTATGCCCTAACTACGATCATATGTTTGCATTAATTTGACACCATATTTTGATTGGTGGTAGTAGTTTACACAACAAATTGCTGAGTGATGGTTTTTGAAGCACGAGTCGTGCATTTATCCAACAAAGCTTGCCAAGTTTAGTGTTACGACCAGTGCTCTAAAAATCGAGTTCTGCAACGAGTTGCGTACTGCATTTATTTTTCAATTTCGGGAAAGGTTATCAAAAGGCATCAGCAATCATATCGGGCGCGTTCACCATTATTTTACGATATAAGAAAATTGTTAAAAAAAAGTTACTGTTTTAAAACAGTGCTGAAACATTTCAGTTCTGTTTTAGCAGTTAGCACATCAATATCTATGTGACTCTATCGAATTGTTCTAAATTAAAAAAAACATTGCTAACAAACTCCAAATTCTACATCCGTTGGACGATCCGAATTCGTCTCAGGCGAGGGATTCTTAGTGAAAACTAAAATCGGTTCTACTAGATATAGTCTAATCGTAACGACAATATCTGTGATTTCAAAAAATGTTGCAAAAATCTATTTTTTCCGAACTTGTTGTATTTGTTCAATTTGGCAACTTCATAGTAATCCCTACAGCGATTTTACCAGGGATTCCACTAGTGGTTTTTCCAGAGATTCCTCTTTTACGAATTTTTAGACCAGTTTCGATGCGAATCCAGGAATACATTTAGCAATTTCTCCAGTTGTTCTTCCAGGGATTCTACAAGGGGTCCCTCCAAAGATTATTCCAGGGATTTCTGCAGGAAAAAAACTACAGGGATTCCTTAGGAGATTTCACATTTCTGGAATTTCAAGGATTCCTGCAGAGATGTCTGCAAGACTTTCTCCAGGAATCGCTCCAAGGGTTACGATAGGACAGTCTCGCAAGATTTTTCGTGATTTCCTCATTAATTCCTCCGTGGATTCTTTCATGGGTACTTGCTCTCTCGAGATTCGTTCAGGAAATATTCCGGAGATTTTTTGAGGGATGCCTCCAGCTATTCTAACTGGAATGACTTTAGGTGATCTACAAGAATTTCTAAAGAAATTCCTTAGAAATTTCCTTCTGGAATTCTTCCAGGAAATATTCCAGATATTTCTTCAGGGATTCCTCCAGCGATTCTATCAGGAATTCCTCCAGGTGATCTACAAAAAATGACTTCACAAATTCGAGTAGGGATTCCTTAGGAATTTCCTGCTAGAAGAAGAGACTAGGAGAATTTCTACATAAGTTATTGTAATGATTTCTCCAGATAATCTTCCAGAAATTCTCCAGAAACTTCTCCAGAGATTCGTTCTAGAAAAATCATCCAAGGATTCAGCCAAACGCTCCTTTATAAATTCCTCCAGAGGTTCTCCCATGAATTCCTCCAGGGATAACATTAGGAAAATCTTACATAGGTGTCTCCTTCAGTGATCTCTCCTGAGATTTGTCCTTGGATTCCTCCAAGAATTATGCCAGGGATTTCTCTAGAAACAACAGTGAATTCTCCTAGGCTTTTTCTAGGGATTCCTCCAGCAATATCATTACAGTGATTCTTCCAAGGATACCTCCAATGATTTTCAAAGATTTCACCAGGAATTCCTCCCGAGATGCCTCCAGGGAGTTTTTCTGTAATTAACTGAAACAATCCTTTGGAGATTCCTTCAGCAATATACTCAGGTAACGCTTCATTGATTCCATAAGCGATATACCCAGATAATCCTTCACAGATTCCTACAGCAGTTTCTTCAGAGACTCTTCCAGGTCTCCACGAAAATCTCTGCAGGGATTCCTGAATTGATTTTTATAGAAATTTCTGCAGAAATTACTCCAAAGATTACTCCAGAGAAATATACACAGTTTCCTAAAAAAACAATTCCAGGGATTCTATCAGGAACTTAACCAAAGATTTGCTCGGGAATTTCTGGATAGGGAATTTCCCCAAGGATTCAACCGGGGATTCCACAAAGGGTCCCTCTGAGAATTATTATATTCTGCTGAACTGCTGCACAAGGCGCATGCATAGTGATTGTACGGAAGTGCTGATCTAAGCCTAACTTTCAACAACTGAAAGGGTAATAAAAATGAGATGAAATCCTGATACAACCTTCAGCAATTATGTTCATTAGGGTTTAAATTAGTGTATTTGTCATCCTGGGTTCAATTGAACGCAATCAACAAGTATACGGAACGAAACAGTGACATAGAGTCAACTTTCAATATATTTGAGACGAATATCCCATACAAACTTAAAATTGAATTCGCCAGCTGATGGAGCAACCAATTGTGTTTAAATTTTGAGAAAGCTTCTTTCTTACCCTAAGGCTCATATCTAAGGGGTGCCCCGTTGAGTTCTACAACGTTTTTGATTAAGGGCCAGTCTAATGGGAAATGGCATTACCTTTTTTTTTGTTATTTGAACCACCCTAGGCCCCAACCTCTCATTGAGGCTCATATCTTTCGCTAGAGATCACGCGTCGCCGTCGTCATCTGTGTCCTTACAACAGAAGGAAAACTTCATACAATACACCACCAGCCAACGCCACATCGAACTACATATATCTTAAGGTACTATACATCGGCATTGCGTTTATTCGACACTTATTGGCATCGCTCTCGTCGTCGTCGACGCCGACGTCGCTTACTGGCGGAACGAAACAAGTTATCGTATTTGCAAAAGTTGATGATTTTATTTATTATTCATAACACGCAACTTGACTGCTGAATCTGGCCAGTCGCGTCGTCGTCATCGTTATTTCCCCCGTAGGTTTTTTTTTGTTATTTCTTGAAAAGGAAAGTGGGTCTTGATTAAAGTTGACTTTTACTTTGGTTTCCATTCATAAACTTTAACAGTTGAGCACATAATTGCTTTATAAGGGAGATGATGAGGTTAAAGCGCTCTCCTAAAATAATAGTTTTATTACAAAAAAAACATCCTGAACGGATTTTCATCAAAATCTTGAACGATCCTATTTTCATCGAAACCTTGAACGATCCTAGTAAGAATCGTGCAGGGATTCTCTCCTCTCCTGGAAGGATTCTCATCAGAATCATGAAAGGATTTCCATCAGAATCCTGAAAGGAGTTGTGGGAAACTTCTTTCCAAGTGTTCAAAATCTTTTGAAATTCAAACGATCAAATAAAAAGCTAACACAATAGTTTGAGCGGTTTCTTTCCACGGCGTTGCTGATTACAGCTTATAAAAGTATGCTATTTTCCTATTCTCTAATAAAGTTGTTAAGCTGTGGATAAGATCCAGCAAAATAGAGCAAACCCACGGGAAAGAAAGCTGTGTAAACTTTGCAAGCCTTCCGCTTCCGTAAGTTTCTATCCCAACTAGCTCAAGAACTCCGATTCTAATAAAAAAAAACTAAAGTGAAAGGAAAGGAAACACACCCAGCCCTATCCCGAGCGAGTCATAAAACTTCCCATAAATTGTGGAAACAACTGAAACTAGTTTTAATTTCCCACAGCGGTGGCTTTGTCTCGTCGACGACGTATGTCTCCCCTGCTGGCAAAGCGAAACAAGGAAATCATAATGTTAACAAAGCACTGCGCGAATTTATAAAAGAAAAATACACTTCTCTGGCTCGTCCTTCCTTCAAGACATCCGGCAGCCGAGCAGAAGAAAGCGCGCTCGCGCTTTCGTGAGAAAAGAAAGTGATGCAGGAATCCTCGCTTTCTTACTGTTTGAAAAACTGAGAGAAAAAAACTGAAAACGAGAAACACGTAATGCCACATCCCGTGTATCGTACAATTCTTCTGTGTGTTTTGAAAAAGTTGCATTTTTTCATCGCTCTGGGAAAAAAGAAGTTTGATGAGAAAAGTTTTGCCAGCCCGGGCGGAATCACGTGTGTGCGGCGGTACCAAGATATGCCGCGGCGTTGACTTCCGGAACAAGCACACATCGCCGTCGGACACAGTGGTCGCTCACCATGCAAATGTTGGCCAAAAGTTAAAAAAAATACTCGAATCGCTCAAAAACAAAACTTTGTTCAGAAAACACGTGGGTTGCAGTCCAGGATGAAAAGAGATGGCCATGAACCGAGTAATTGGCGAAGTGAAAGATTTTGCAATCCTCATTCTTTTATCTTTTAACCAGCTTTAGACCACTGTGCGTCACACCTCCATTCGGCCCCACCCGCAGAAGAAAAGCTATCCGTTTGCATTTGCTGCAGCTTGCAGCCGGTGAAAACTTCGTGGCGGGATTCCGGCTTCCGGAATAAGTTTTTAATCTATCAATTGCGGCAGCTCAAGCCCGGGCTTAAGTCCAAATTAGAATCCAAACCTGGTGCAGCTGGTGTAAATTCCCGGTAGTGGCAACCTGCCGCCGTTTGAAATTTTAATCCCCATCAAAAAACTAATAAATTAGCTTCAGCTATCGAGCCCTGTGAAAAACAACCAATTTGCATTCAGCGCCGCAAGCCTAATTCGGCTCATCAATTCCAGTAATTGAAACGCAAAACGTAAACCTGATCTATATTCTCATTGGCGTCGTAATCATCGCCATAGTCAAAACCACTCCACGCCAAATCATCGCACGTAATATTTACCTTAAATTGCTAAATATTTCATCAAATTCGAGCGAAAGGTTTACAGAGGAGAGAGGTACCCGCCTCTTCCCCTCTTCTACAGCTGACACCGACTGGTGTAAGCCCAAAACAATCGCCTAATGTTCCAAATTTTCCGCACGATTTAATTCAATCTCATCCTCGCCAACCTAGCCTCACTTCTGCCAACGCCGCACATCGAAAGCAAACTGCTTCACTGCGGCGCACCCAAAATGGATGGGAATAGTGCGGAACATCAGTCAACAATGAAGTGGGAGCGAAAAGCACCTGACATCGTCGATCATACATTCCCCGTCCACCCGCCCCCCGACCGGCAACCATATTAGGATTACAGCCGAACTTACCGGGATTGTGGGGGCGCCCAATTTGATCAGGGGCGTAGCTTTACTGAGGCTGCTGCACACGAGAATCATTTTGATACATTTTGGAATCAAATCATATCTTCTTAAAAGTTTCCAATAGGTGTTGTCCCGATTTCTGATGATATCCTAAAGAAAACTCTACTAACAGGAATGCAGTAAGGATTCCCCTCAGAATCCAGTAGGGATTCTCATTGGAGTTCTAAGTCGATTCTAAAGGACTGTGAACAGAATGCTGAAAGAATTCTCACTAGAATTTTTGACGAGTTCCAAACCGATTCCTTACAAGCGTCTTATCAGAATCCTGTATTCTCTCTAAAATCCTGAATTATTTCTAGAATCTTTCCAGGAATTCATTCTCTAGAATTCTGAAGAAATTCATTCTAGAACCCTGAATTGATTCATTCTAGAATCCTGAAGGGATTCAAATCATTTCCTTACAAACTTCCCTTTAAAATTCTAAATTATTTATATAATCCTGAATTCTTTCTAGAATCCTGAAGAGATTCTCTCCAGAACTCTGAGGGGATTCTCTCCAGAACCCTGATGGGATTCTCTCCAGAATCCTATATGGATTCTCTCTAGAATCCTGGAGGGATTTTTCTCAGAACTCTGATGCCTGAATAAATTCTCTCCAGAATCCTGAAAGGATTCTATCCAAAACCCTGAAGGAGTTCTCTCCAAAATCCTGAGGAGATCCTCTCCCGAATCCTGAAGGTATTATCTCCAGAACCTGAAGGGATTTTATCCAGAATCCAGAAGGGATACTCTCCAGAATACTGCAGAGATTGGCTCCAGAATACTGCAGCGATTCTCTCCAGGATTCATTCCAGAATCTTGAAATGATTCTTTCCGAAAACCTGAAGGGGTTCTATTCAGAATCCTCAAGGGATTCTCTCCGATTTCTGTCAGGTTTTTCTCCATAATCAAGACAAGATTTTCTCTAGAATCATGACGCAAATCTCTCCAGAATCACGCCATCATTCTTTCCAGAATACTAACGCAATTGTCTCTGGAGTCCTAACGTGATGCTCTCCAGAATCCTGACGAGATCCTCTCCATTGTCAGAACACACTCTAGAAATCTGACATAATTCACTACAAAATCGTAAGAGGATTCTCTTCATTCTCCTGGATCGTTTCCTCTAGAATCTTGATGTGGTTCTATTCCATTAGGCCGAATGCCGTTTGGCCAAATGTCGTCAGGCCGAAGTACCGGGAGCAGCCCGTTAGGCCAAGAGCTAAAATACGCCGAAAAGGTCATTGGGCCGAAAAGGTCGTTAGGCTGAAAGGGACATTAAGCCGGAAATGGTCGAAAGTTCCAATTGACCGCAAGGCGCATTAATTTTGAGATCGAATGCGTTGTTAGTTGTCAGGTAATTTTGATTATCTAGAAGCTGTCAAAAGAATTCTAAGATCAATTGGGTTTTTGCATTACCGAGAAGTCCACAATATCCGCTGTGAAATATAACAAGAAATAACAGCCTTTGTTTAAATAAGGAAACCCATTGATGAATGTGAAAATGATGACTGGTCAAATGTAATTTCGGCCTAACGACCATTTCGACCCATCGACCATTTCGGCCTAACGACTATTTCGGCCTAACGACTCTTTTTGCCTAACATCCTGCTCCCAGTACATCCCGCAAAAAGTTTAAGAATTCTCACCACAATCTTTACAAGATTCTCACCAGAATCCTGACAGAATTTCAACTAGCATCCTCTTCAACTCTGTCCAGATGTACAGAATCTTGACGAAATTTCCACCATAATGCATAAAAGATTCTCAAGTTTGATGGGATGCTCATCAAGATCGTGACGTAAAAACATAAATTTGACGATACCATCTTTAGCATTCTAATTTCATAAGATTTCACAAGATTTTGCATGAGAATTCTCTAGGAAAACTCTCTAAGATCTACTCGGGAATCTCACCAAAATCCTCTCAGGATTCTTACAAAAATTCTCACCAATATCTTCGAAGAATTCTCACCATAATTCTCTCAGGATTCTCACCAGAATCCTCTCATTATTCTCATCAGAATCCTCTCAGTATTCTCATCAGAATCCTCTCAGGATCCTCACCAAAATCTTCTCCGGATTTTCACCAGAATCTTCTCAAGATTCTCACCAGAAACTTTTAAGGATTCTCACCAGAATACTCTCAGGATTCTCACCAGAATCCTTTCAAGATTCTCACCATAATCCTCTCAAGATTCTCACCACAATCCTCTCAGGATGCTCTCTTAGGATTCTCACCAGAATCGCCTCAGGAGTCTTATCAGAATTCGCACCAGAATCCTCTCAGGATTTTCACCAGAATCCTCTCAAGATGCTCACCAGAGTCCTCTAAGAAGTCTCATCAGAATTCTCACCAGAAACCTCTAAAGATTCTCACCTGAATCATCTCAGGATTCTCAACATAATCCTCTCAGAATTCTCACCATTATCCTCTCAAGATTCTCACCAGAATCTTCTTAGAATTCTCTCCAGAATCCTCTCAGGATTATCTCTAGAATCCTCTAAGGATTCTCACCAGAATCCTCTCAGGAGTTTCATCAGAGTTCTCACCAGAATCTTATCAGGATTCTCACTAGAAACAATGCTCACCATAATCCTCTCAGGATTCTCACCAGAATTCATTCACAGCATTCTCACCAGCATCCTCGTTTTATTCTCACCAGATTCCTCTCAGGATTCTCACCAGAATCTTCTCAGAATTCTCACCAGAACCCTCTGAAGATGCTCACCAGAATCTTCTCAGGAGTCTCATCGAATTCTCACCAGAAACCACTTAGGATTCTCACCAGAATGCTCTCAGTATTCTCATCAGAACCCTCTAAGGATTCTCACCAGAATCCACTCAGGATTCTCACCAGAATCTTCTCAAAATGCTCACAAGAATCCTCTCAGAAGTCTCATAAGAATTCTCACCATTATCCTCTCAAAATTCTCACCAGAATTATCTCTAGATTTTCACCAGAATCCTCTCAGGATTTCCACCATAATCATCTCAGGATTTTCATCAGAATTCTCATCAGAATCCTCTCTGGATTCTCACCAGAATCCTCTCAGAATTATCACCATAATCCTCTCAGGATTTTCACCAGAATCCTCTCAAGATGCTCACCAGAATCCTCTCAGAAGTCTCATCAGAATTTTCACCAGAAACCTCTCAGGATTCTAACCAGAATCCTCTCAAAATGATCACCAAAATCCTCTCAAGATTCTCACCAAAATCCTCTCAGGATTCTCTCCAAAATCCTCCCAGGATTATCACTAGAATCCTCTTAGGATTATCACTAGAATCCTCTTAGGATCTCACGAGAATCCACTCAGAATTCTCACTAGTATCCTCTCAGGATTCTCACCAGAATCTTCTCAGGATTCTCACCAGAATCCACTAAGGATGCTTATCAGAATCCTCCCAGGATTCTCACCAGTATTCATTCATAGCATTCTCACCAGAATCCTCTCAGGAGTTTCATCAGAATTCTCACCAGAATCCTCTCAGGATTCTCACCAGAATCCTCTCATGATTCTTAACAGAATCCTCTCAGGATTCTCACCATAATCCTCTCAGGATTTTCATCAGAATTCTCATCAGAATCCTCTCAGGATTCTCACCAGAATCCTCCCAAGATGCTCACCAGAATCCTCTCAGGATCTCATCAGTATTCTCACCAGAATCCTCTCAGGATTTTCACCAGAATCATTTCAGTATTCTCACCAGAACCCACTCAGGATTCGCACCAGAAACAACTCATGATTCTAACCAGAAACCTCTAAAGATTCTCATCTGAATCCTCTCAGGATTCTCACCAGAATCATCTCAGGATTCTTTCCGAAATCCTCTCAGGATTATCACTAGAAACCTCGTAGGATTCTCTCCAGAATCCTTTTAGGATTTTCACCAGAATTCTCTCAGGATTCTCACCAGACCGCTTAGACCGGAAATAGGGTAAATGCGTGTTGTGAGGACCGCCAGCTATCACTTATATTGTAAAGCGAGTTGAGAGAACCGCTTGTGAAGAGATTTGTAGCGAGTTGAGAGGATCGCAGAAACTAGTAAACAGGGTAAGTGCGCGTTGTGAGGACCGCCACCTTTGTCTAATAGTGAAAAAATAACGAGTTGGAGGAACCAATTAAAAATTTATTAACAGTGAGTTGAGAGGACCGCTGCGATCAGAAAATAGGGTAAGCGCGCGTTGTGACGACCGCGACCTTTAACTAATCAAGCGTGTGCTAGAATAAGGGCGTTAGTTGCATGATCGATTTCTCTTCATCGATCCTTTCTTCCGTGAATAAAGGTGACAAGATGCTGGTTTGTTGGCATTTTTTCACTTCAAAACGATTGGCGTCGATGCAATCATGCGTCCTGAGGTGAAGAAATGCTGACGAACTTGCATCTTGTCACCTTTATTTACAGAAGAGAGAATCGATAAAGAGAAATCCTTCATGGGACTTTTGCCCTCATTCTAGCACACGCTTGTAATAGCGGAAAAAATACGAGTTGTGTGGACTGCTTGGAAATTGATTAACAGCGAGTTGGGAGGACCGCTGAGATCGGAAATAGGACAAGTACGTGTTGTGGGAATCGCCACCTTTTACTTATACTGTAAAACGAGTTGAGGGAATTGCTTGTGAATAGGTTTGTAGCGAGTTGAGAGGACCGCAGAAATTAGTAAATAGGGACGTTGTGAGGACCGTCATCTTTGACTAATAGCGAAGAAAATAGCGAGTTAGAAGTACCGCTTGTTAATTGATTGATAGCGTGTCTAAAGGACTTCTGAGATCGAAAATTGGGTAAGTGCGTGTTCTGAGGATAAATAAAAAAAAACGAATTTTAAAGACCGATTGAAAATTGATTAACAGCGAGTTGAGAGGACCGCTGAGATCAGAAATAGGGTAAGTGCGTGTTGTGATGATCGCCACCTTTCACTTATATTGTAAAGCGAGTTGAGAGGACTGCTTGTGAAGAGATTTTTTAGCGAATTGAGGTGATTGCGGATATTAGTAAATAGGGACGTTATGAGGACCGCCACCTTTGACTAATAGTGATGAAATAGCGAGTTTGAAGGACCGATTGAGATTGAGAGTGAGTTGAGAGAACGCTGAGATCAGAAAAAAAGGTAAAGTTCGCGTTGTGAGGACTGCCATTTTTGACAAATATAAAAATAGCGAACTTTAAGGATCGATTGAAAATTGATTAACAGCGAGTTGTGAGGACCGCTGAGATCAGATATAGGGTAAGTGCGTGTTGTGATGATCGCCACCTTTCACTTATATTGTAAAGCGAGTTGAGAGGACTGCTTGTGAAGAGATTTTTTAGCGAATTGAGGTGATTGCGGATATTAGTAAATAGGGACGTTATGAGGACCGCCACCTTTGACTAATAGTGATGAAATAGCGAGTTTGAAGGACCGATTGAGATTGAGAGTGAGTTGAGAGAACGCTGAGATCAGAAAAAAAGGTAAAGTTCGCGTTGTGAGGACTGCCATTTTTGACAAATATAAAAATAGCGAACTTTAAGGATCGATTGAAAATTGATTAACAGCGAGTTGTGAGGACCGCTGAGATCAGATATAGGGTAAGTGCGTGTTGTGATGATCGCCACCTTTCACTTATATTGTAAAGCGAGTTGAGAGGACTGCTTGTGAAGAGATTTTTTAGCGAATTGAGGTGATTGCGGATATTAGTAAATAGGGACGTTATGAGGACCGCCACCTTTGACTAATAGTGATGAAATAGCGAGTTTGAAGGACCGATTGAGATTGAGAGTGAGTTGAGAGAACGCTGAGATCAGAAAAAAAGGTAAAGTTCGCGTTGTGAGGACTGCCATTTTTGACAAATATAAAAATAGCGAACTTTAAGGATCGATTGAAAATTGATTAATAGCGAGTTGTGAGGACCGCTGAGATCAGATATAGGGTAAGTGCGTATTGTGATGACCGCCATCTTTCACTTATATTGTAAAGCGAATTGAGAAGACCGCTTATGAACAGATTTGTAGCGAGTTGTCCTTTCAGTAAATCAGTAAATAGGACAAGAGCGCGTTGTGAGGACCACCATTTTTTAGCTTGTAGTGGAAAATATAATACAAATTAGCGAGTTGAGAGAACCACTGTAACAAAAATCTTTGCTTTATATCGAAATAGACAGTTAGGGGGGGGTATGTAGCCTTGAGGTTACGCTTTCGCTTCATAAGCGGAAGGTCATGGGTTCGATTCTCAACCCCTCCACAAAAAACCCGTCCAGCCACCAGAAGACGCCTCACGGAGGACCGTGCTTTGGGGAGCACATCCATCCTCCGTCAGTATCAGATGGTGACTGAGACAAACTGACCCTCTTCGCAGACAGCTAGCCTCACTAACAGCAGAGCTCTCTCCTACCTGCTCGGTGTGAGAGTAAAAGAGTAGGAGAGAGTGAAAGTAAGATAAGTTGAAAATAGATCTGTATCGGTAAAGAAGAAGCTACAGATCAACTGATTCCGGCACAGTAGTGGCCACGAGCACAGAGTGCCTTAAACAAAATAAACAGTAAGATGAAAGGACCGCTTTCAAATAAATTTATGACTAATTCAGAGGACCGTTACAACTTACAAAAAACTTTGATGATTGCTGACACCACAGGCAGCGAAATAAGTGAAAGTTCACATTGCTAATTTATGTTCCTTGCCAGAGTGAAGTGTTACAGAAGGTAATTGATGAGGATGCAACCATTTCAGTGAAATTAAAACAGCTGAAGTGTTATGTGGTGTAATGATCGTGTCGCAGTTGCATAATTTTTGTGTAGTTTGTTACTGATTACTTGGTAGGAAGAGATAGGTTTAGCCGTTTATTTGCATCGATGAATGCTTAAAGGATTCTGACTAGAATTATTGAGAAATTTTAATCTGAATAATTACATCTTCTTGTCAGAATTCTGAATTTCCTCCGGAATCCTTAAAGCATTTATTCTAGAACCCTGAAGAAATTCATTTTAGAATCCTAAAGGAATTTATTCTAAAATTCTGGAAACCTGAAGGTATTCCTGAAGATCCTCCAGAAATTTCAATGGGATCCTCTCTGGTTCCTAACGGGAATTTTCCTTACTAGAGTCCTAATGCAATTGTCTCCTGAATTGTAATGCGATTCTCTCCAAAATTCTGACGGAATTTTAACCAGCACCCTGTTCAACTCTGTTCAGAATCCTGTCGCAATTGTAACCAGAAGCTTGTTAATATTTCCACCATAACGCTGAAACGTCTCGCGCCAAAAGTTCTCACCAGGATCCCAACGTAACATTTTGACAATACCTCCATTAGCATTCTATATTCACATTCTCTCACGTTTATCACAAGAGTTCTCTCAGGATTCTCACCAGAATTCTCTCATGAATCATGAAGGGATTATCTCCAGATTCCTGAAGGGATTATCTCCAGAATCCTGAAAAGATAATCTTCAGCATCCTGGAGCGATTTTCTTTAGAATCTTCAAAAGATTCACTACAAAATGCTTGAGCGGTTCTTTCCAAAATCCTGAAAAGATTCTCTCAGGATTCTCACTAAAATCTTCTCAGGATTCTCTCCAAAACCCTCTCAGGATTCTCACCAAAATCCTCTCAGGATTCTCACTAGCATCATCTCAGCATTTTCATAAGAATCCTCTTACATTTCTCATCAAAATCCTCTCAGAATTTGCACCAGAATTCTCTCAGGACTCTGACCAGAAGCCTCTCAGGATTCTCAACAAAATCATCTCAGGATTCTCATCATAACTCTTGCCAGAATCCTCTCAGTATTTTCAACAGAAACCTCTAAGAACTCTCACCAAAATCCTCTAAGGATTCTCATCATAATCCTCCCAAGATTCCCATCAGAATCCTCTTAGGATTTTCACCAGAATCTTCTCAGGATTCTTACCAGAATCCACTCAGGATTCTCACCAGAATCCTCTAAGAATTCTCAGCAGAATTCTCTCAGGATTCTCACCAGAATCCTCTGAGGATTCTCACCAAGATCCTCTGAGGATTCTCACCACAATCCTTTCAGGATTCTCACCAAAATCCCCTCAGGATTCGCACCAAAATCCTCTCAGGATTCTCATCGGAATCGTTTCAGAATTCTCTCCAGAATCCTTTCAGGGTTTTCACCCAAATGCTCTCAGAGTTTTCATCAGAATCCTCTCAGAATTGTCACCTGAATCCTCTCCGAATTATCACCAGAAGCCTCTCAGGATTCTCACCAAAATCCTTTCAGGTTTTTCACCAAAATTCTCACCAAAACGCTTTCAGGATTTTCACCAGAATCTTTTCAGGATTCTCACCAGAATCCCGACAGGATTCTCACCAGAATCCTCTCAGAATTCTCACCAGAATCCTCTAAGAATTCTCACCAGAATCCTCTCAGTATTTTTACTCGAATTCATCAGGATTCTCACCAGAATTCTCAACAGAATCTTCTCAGGATTCTCAGCAAAAACGTCTCAGGATTCACACCAGAATCTTCTCAGGATTCTCTCTTTAATCCACTAAGGATTCTCGCCAGAATCCTCTCAGAATTTTCTCCAGAATCTTTTAGGGGTTCTCACCAGAATCCTCTTAAGATTCTCATCAGAATCCCCTCAGGATTCTCACTAGAATTCACTCAGAATTCTCACCACGATCCTCTCAGGATTATCACCAGAATCCTCCCAGGATTCTCACCAGAATCCTCTCAGGATTCTCACCAGAATCCTCTCAGGATTCTCACCAGAATCTTGTCAGCATTTTCACCAGAATGCTCTCAGAGTTTTCACCAGAATTCTCTCAAAATTGTCATCTGCATTATCTCCGTACTATCATCAGAACCCTCTCAGGATTCTCACCAAAATCATCGCAGGATTCTCTTCAGAATTCTCTCCGAATTCTTACCAAAATCCTTTCAGGATTCTCACCTAAATTCTCTCGGGATTATCACCAGGATCATTTGAATATTCTCACCAGAAACCTCGAGGGGTTATCACCATAATCTGCTCAGGATTCTTAACAAAATCCTCTCAGGTTTATCACCATAATCCTCTCAGGATTCATGCTAGAATTCTCTAAAAATTCTCACCAGATCATCTCAGGATTCTCATCAGAACCTACTCAGAATTTCCACCTAAATCTTCTCAGTATTTTCACCAGAATCCTCTCGAAATTCTCCCCAGACTTCTATCAGGATGTTCACTAGAATGCTCTCAGGATTTTTACCAGAATCCTCTCAAGATTCTCATCAGAATCCTATCTGGATTCTCACAAGAATCTTATCAGGATTCTCACCAGAATCCTCTCAAGATTCTCACCAGAATCCTATCAAGATTCTCAAAAGCATTCTCATAGAATCCTCACCAGCGTCAACTCAGAATCCTCACCATAATCTTCTCAGGATTCTCACCAGACTCCATTCAGAATGTCCACAAAAATCATCATACAATTTTTACAATACTCATCAAAACCCTCTCAAAATTATATTCAGATGTTTGAGGATATGGCTTTTAGTCTTTATTTAAATTCTATATACAAAAAAAGTATCTCTTCAAAATTCCTTCAGATATTAGAACTCTTTCAGGATTTTCATATTCTCACCACGATTTTCTCTAGATTCTTACCGGGATCCTGACGATTTTTTTTCATAAACCTTTTGATATGTAACTCAGAATCCTTTCAAAATTGTCGTCAGAATCCTCAAGGCAATACTTGCCTGACGTGATTTGCTCCTAAATCTTGTCTGAATTCTCTCTATAGTCCTTCAAAGATTCTTCCATGAATTCTGCGAGGGGTTTCTTTAGAATACCTTCCAAAAAATCAAGTGACAAATCTTTCCAAAATCCCTTCCATATTCTCATCAGAACCCTATCATATTTTCTAGAAGCTCTTCGGACTTCTTTTAAGAATCCTGTTTGGAATTTTCCCATAAAAATCCCAGGTAAAAATCATTTAATTTAGTCTGCGTTATCCAGACATCAAAATCAACAGTTATGTACAGGATTGTCACCAGAACTCTGTCGGGATTCTCAAAGGCTTTTTTAAATATGACTCATTGGTATACCATCAGTATTCCATTTAGAGACATTTACAATTTCCTCGATGCATAGGAATGCCAAATTTTCATTAAACGGATTGCTATCCCATTTCCTTCTGCTACGCCCATGACCTCTCGGTGGGAGGCGGATTACGTTTTTGGAGGTTACTTTGCTATGTACCGCCGGGTGTTTGGGATGCGTGTGCTGCCTGCGGAGGGTGAAGATAATATAGTAATCATGGTGATGATGGCAACCCATGCTGCTGATGATCCCACTCTCGCACATCATAACGCAACCACCACTGCTCTGGTTATGCACAGGGGGACCATAAGCCCGGATGATGATGTACACTCAACCGTATAGTCAGCCTCTGGTTTTCAATGAAAAATATTAAATATTTAACTGCTAATATTGTGCTGTGAATATTTCATGTGATTTATGTCGAAAAACCATGTCAAAGGCTCGTCCTCAGCTGGCAACCGAGAGCAGAGGTCCACAAGCAAAGCCACCGCAAGATGTGCGTTGCGCTCGATTTGATGTAATCCAGAGCCGGATTATGCAAATTGCGGCATAATGCTGTGGCTACTTGGCAGGGGGGTCCATTCGTTCTCCACTTTGCGACAAAATGGATTGGGATTCGTTCCGAGAAGAGCGGAGCAGTGCGGTGCTGTCTGGTTGTGGAATATGAATATTTTTTTTTTCTGTGGAAAGCAATCATTTGATCTTGGAGAGTGCTGTTTGTTCTATTTATGATACAGCATTTATATATAATGTGACTGTTATAGCATAATTTTAGACTATTCAATCTTTTTCCCAACTCTTTTTACATCCAAATCAGTTTATTGTTCCTTTATTGGAATTGTTTCAAACATAACATTAATTTCTCATAACTGATGTTCTGTGTTAAGTAACACTATCATACTAATTTGCTAAAACTGTAATAAGCTATTATTAACATTTTTGGCCGCTTAAAAAGGGCGTATTTTGTTGCACTAATTTGGTTGATTCATTTTTTTTTTTTGCTTTCGAAATTGAAGCAATCTAATTCCTCAAATGATCTCGAAAATTTTCCTCAACCTAATCACAGTCGTATTTCTATCTAACGACTAGAAAATTATCTTATCTCCAACTTCGAGGTGAATTATCATCCCTCGGCATCATCCTTTCCAGTAGTGCACAGAACACAATTTGCATCGAGACTGATGACCCATCAGTTAGATCCCTCCAGACCCCAAAACGATGGCGGCGGCGACACCGAAGACACCGACGACGTCAATCGTGTTGTAAAACAACAACGTAAATCGGTGGACATTCGGAATTCGATTGGAAAGTTTTGGGGTGGGCAAAACTGCCAGGGCGAAAACAGGGCACCAAATGTACCAACCCTTCCAATTAAATTTCTCGCTTTAATTGCTTTCCTGTCTTCAACTTGATGTACGTGTGTGGTTGCTCAAACGATTGTGTGTGTGTTTGTGAGTGTGTTCTCGTGTGACAATATCCCTGATGTACTAAACCCATCGTCGTTCGTCAAGCGATCCCAATTCCAGCACAAGTACTTTTATTCCATTTTGTTGTATGTCGTATTTCTGTCCCAAACTATCCTCCCCCATTCATCTAAACGCCCCCCTTCCCCTCTCTCTCGGTTCTCTCAATGGCTCTATCGCTGACTGCTAAGTTGGATTGTGTCAACCAACTCCCATCCCTCCCTGCGCCACCCATCCATTTGGAAAATCCCAATGAAGACGATCATGTGTGCACTTCATGCAAAATTCAGAAACACACATAAATCTTGTTGATGTAACTCTTTCTCTGTCTATTTTCCCATTTTCCCGTTCTCCGCCTATATTTTCATTTTGGGTCGAATTGGGGTTCTGAGGGCAAAGGGTGGGGGTAAGCTGCATTCTCATGAAAATTGTCCTAACTGTGGGCTACTGCTGCTGCTGCTACTGTCGAGTAGTAGATCGTTCTCGGTTTCTCGTTTTACTGACGTCACACTTTCTGGGGGCCTTGGAATGGTTCAGGTCCAGACCGGTCCTGCTGTTCATTGGGTCATTCCTAGTCAAGTTAAGTTTCATTTCTGTTTTTTATAAATAAGCATTTTGGCTGCAGAAGTGAATAACAATTTAGAAATCAATGAACCAATTGAAAAGGGTTGAAACCGCAAAAATGCTAATTTATACTAGAACTGCACTCTGATTTCCGATAACGTTAAACGGTTCAATATAACGAATTATGAAAAAAAGTAACTATAAAGTCAAAAAGCGATGTTTACAAATGTACAAAACTGGTTTGATATTTCATTAAAGGAATTAAAAAGAAATCATTGATTTCCTTCAAAGTCCAATAGGAATATCAACAATTAGAATCCTGTGTAAATCCCTTTCGTGATTCTGAAGAGAGTCCTGCAGTGATAGAGAAGAGATTCCTGACGGGGTTCTGAAGAATATCCCGTTAGTCTTCTGAACAGAAACCTAACAGTATTCTGACTAGAATCCTGACGAGATTTTGAACAAAATCCTTACGGGATTATAAACTTAATTAAGAAAGGATCCTGAAGAGAACCCTGGCGGGATTCTGAATAGAATCCTGACGGGATTCTGAAGAGAATCATGACGGGGTTCTGAAAAGAATCCCAACTGCATTCTGAATAGGATCCTGACGGGATTCTAAACAGAATCCTGATATAATTCTGAACAGAATCCTGACAGGATTCTAAACAAAATCCTGACGGGATTCTTCAGAAAATCAGATCGGGATTCTGAAAATCCTGTCGGAATTCTGAAGAGACCCCTGTCAAGATTCTAAAGAGAATCCTGTCAGGAATCTGAAGAGAATCCTGTCGGGATTCTGAAGAAAGTCCTGTCGGAACTCTGGTGAGAATCCTGTCAGGATTCTGAAGACAAAACTTTCAGGATTCTGAAGAGAATCCTGTCGGGGTTCCGATGAGAATCCTGTCGGAAATCTGAAGAGAATCCTGTCGTGATTCAGAAAAGAATCCTGTCCGAATTCCGACAAGAATTCTGACGAGATTCTGAAGAGAATTCTGTCGAGATTCTGAAGAAAATCCTATCGGAACTCTGGAATCCTGTTAGGATTCTGAAGAGAATCCTCTCGGAATTCTGAAGAGAATCCTGTCGGGATTCTGAAGAGAATCCTCTCGGAATTCTGAAGAGAATCCTGTCAGGATTCTGAAGAGAATCCTGTCAGGATTCTGAAGAGAATCCTGTCAGGATTCTGAGAACAAACCTGACAGGGTTCTGAAGACAAACCTATCAGGATTCTGAAGAGAATCCTGTCGGGGTTCCGATGAGAATCCTGTCGGAATTCTGAAGAGAATCCTGTCGTGATTCAGAAAAGAATCCTGTCCGGATTCCGATGAGAATTCTGACGAGATTCTGAAGAGAATTTTGTTGAGATTCTGAAGAAAATCGTGTCGGAATTCTGGAATACTGTCAGGATTCTGAAAACAATCCTGTCGGGATTCTGAAGAGAATTCTTCCGAGATTCTGAAGAGAATTCTGTCGGGATTCTGATGAGAATCCTGTCGGGATTTTTAAGAGTATCCTGTCAGGATTTTGAACAAAATCCTGTGGGGATTTTGAAGAGAATCCTGTCGGGATTCCGAAGAAAATTCTGGCGGAATTTTGAAAAGAATTCTGTCAGGATTCTGAAGAGAATCCTGTCAGGATTCTGAAGAAAGTCCTGTCGGAACTCTGGAGAGAACCCTGTCAGGATTCTGAAAGCAAACCTGTCAGGATTCTGAAGAGAATCCTGTCGGGGTTCCGATAAGAATCCCCGGGATTCTGAAGATAATCCTCGGGATTCTGAAGAGAATCCTGTCGTGATTCAGAATACAATCCTGTCCGAATTCCGAATAGAATTCTGACGAGATTCTGAAGAGAATTCTGTCGAGATTCTGAAGAAAATCCTGTCGGAACTCTGGAATCCTGTGTTGCCGGTTCCCCGGTAGCGGTAGAGCTTATTACCGGTAGCGAAAGACAAAATCCGAACCACAAACACTGAGGGCTAAAGCGCAACTAAAATCTCAAAACGTATCGCAGTTTAATACATATATTTGGGTTTTATCCCTGAATAGTGACCGAATCTTCTTAGGAGCTAATCATTATGCTGGCTAAAGCCAAGGTTTTCCTTATAAACTAGCACTTATCTTCTTGGGGCGTCCCCCATGCTGCTCCTTGCCAACGCCCGGTTCATCAGATGACCAATCCTCGCTCATCCTGACCGCTTCCAACCAGCTATTAGACTTTTCGACCGCTCACGGGGTTGTTCTCGGTTCTCCTTCACTTCCGATTGTCGACCGACACCAGCAGTGTTCGGAATGATTTCCGCTTGATGCGTCTCCTGCCGTATTGGCCGTTTGTCTGCACACCTTTTGGTCCACGATGTCCACTTTGTCGATCCTGTTGGAGAGCCTCTCTCGTGTCTACTGTGTCTTCGTCTTACCAATCGATTCCGCTCACTGGATCCTCGGTGCGACGAAAGTTGCCACTTCTACCCAGAAAAGGGGAAACTGCAAGGTCCGCAGAAGAAGACCAGTCTGCGAATAAAAAAAAGGCCTTCCTTCGGAAGGCCTCGTGCTCTGCCCAAATCCTTATGGTGCAGATGGAAAGATGACGTCCTCCCTGCGATTCCACTATCGTGTGTGGTGGATCAACGTGGCTCGTGGCGGATGGCAAATCGTCGTGTAGAGTGACTCCTGACCTCCGTAAACCGTAATTCCAGTCGTTCGGAGAGTGAGTATTCGGCCAAGCGAACCTTTTGAGGTTAGCTTAAACGTGGTGCTGGCTGGCTAATCTGCTGGTTCGTTTCGTCGTCCTTTAGGCACGTATCTAAATATAGATCGTGTGATTATTTCCTCTTGGAAGTTTTCTCCCGATGGGATTAAACTTTGCTTTTTCTGCACTCGCGTGGTCGCTTCTACCGCGATCGAACGGACGGCTACGAATGACGATGACGAGACCAAACCGGATGACTGTGCTCTACTGCTATCAATTGTATCGCTGTGTGAGTGATCTTTTGCATTACGGCGTTGCCTTGATTTTGCGTCGTCGCTTTGCTTAAGGCCTTTTTGTTGGAGCGTGTTTTGAATTGGTCGTTGATACACGGAGCGAAATGATGTTGGCTAGCGTAGTACGTTCGGCATTTGCTATTTTGATAGTTTTCAGAATACTGACTTTTAAATATTGACAAATCATAACTAAACGTAACACAACCCTACCGTAGCGGAAGAATTTTTCATAAATCGATGATCAAACGATTTATGAAAAATTCACAAAATCTTCAATCATCCTCCTAGAATGATGGTCAGAGACAAGTCGGTCAACTAAACTCTTGAGCAGACCTCAAGTTACTTCTGGTTCTTTAACCGCATACCGTAAACTAAACTCATATACGCAAGCCTTGGTTGCTTGCCAAATCAAATCGCTTAAACTGCATAATCTTAATACTAGACTCAATATCACGCCAGCTGCGCCTGGCAGAATCATAGACCTCTCAAATCGTCTCTGACCAAAGTCCTTGTCCAGCTTCTTCAAATCCGAGCAAACTACGGCAAAACATTCAAATCGGATTCTAGCCTATTGTATTGGCTAAAATAGGCTTAATCGCACACTAAACATAGAAGCTATATTTACAAACTTTTTACAAGGACTAAATTGGTTTGTTTTGGTTTGTGCATAAAACTGAGAAAAGAAGCATTTCCGCGACTAAATCGTCATGAGCCCGAGAATGGGGTTTTACCGCGCCCCTGGTCGCGTTACCTTGGGAAGAAGATTTCATGACGACCCCCAGATCTTTAACCCTTGGCCACGCATTTTAATTGACTGGAAACACTTGAGGGCTTGTGTGCACTCATCCAGTCTTGTAGTGTCGAATCTTGATGGTGGGCTCGAGTTATCTCGTTCGGCGAACGGCATGACCACTTGGTGTGTTTTGCTGCGGGGTTTCCTCTACTTGGTTGGCAGCTCGCTGCGGACATAGCTTGATGATGTTGCTTGCGTTTGATCGCGGTCTACGGTGCGCTTCACTTTCTGGTGTCTGGAGTCTCCCTATTGTGGACTTCGGGGTCCCAGTTTCCCATGCCTGACGTAGGCTACGTGCTTCTTCCGCTCTATCTGATGGTATTTGGAGCCTCCTTACTCACAATGGTTTTCAGGGTCCCAATCTCCCGTACCTTCCGAAGGCTGCTGGTTTGTCCGCTTCATCATGATGGTATTTGGAGCCACCCTACTCACAATGGTTTTCAGGGTTCCATACTCCCGTGCCTTCCGTAGGCTGCTTGCGTTTGCGTTTCTTCGAAGTGGTATTTGGAGCCTCCCTACTCACGGCTGTTTTCAGGGTTCCAATCTCCCGTGCCTTCCGTAGGCTGCTTGCTTTTCTCCTTCTTCGTGATGGTATTTGGAGTCTCCCTACTCACGATGGTTTTCGGGGTTCCAATCTCCCGTGCCTTCCGTAGGCTGCTTGCGATTGCGTTTCTTCGAAGTGGTATTTGAAGCCTCCCTACTCACGGCTGTTTTCAGGGTTCCAATCTCCCGTGCCTTCCGTAGGCTGCTTGCTTTTCTGCTTCTTCGTGATGGTATTTGGAGTCTCCCTACTCACGATGGTTTTCGGGGTTCCAATCTCCCGTGCCCTTCGTAGGCTTCAGCCAATTCCTCCTCCTCTCAATGCCCTCCAGTTGCTGTCTGACTGCGCCCGATAGTGGCCGTAAGCTTCAACTCCGCGTCGAACCGATTTTTGGTCGTCGATCTCCGGGTCTCCACTCCTCCTATCAGAGAATACATCTGGTGCATTTCCGAGATCCCTACTCCCCGTTTCCAGTGACGTAGGGTGCGATTTCTCCCGCTTCGCGAACGGCGCACGGTACACCTCCTGGCGCGATGGAAGTGTTTGGGTACCGCATGTTGGATCTCCTCCCTGCTTGATGTGGTCGCAAATCGTGTTCAAGGTTTTTTTGGCGTGGATCGTGGTTTCTAATGAACCTGATGAATCGTCGAGGTGGAGAGGTAGTCATTAAGAAGTTGTTGCTCATCACACCTGACTTTTGCCATTTTCCCGCTTGGTACGTGTTTTTGGAGTATGGTATTAATGGTTGACAGGCTTTGCCTGTGGACATAGCTTTATCGTTGTGGAACCTCGCTCGGATGAACGGAAATCCTTGCCAGTCTTGATTAGGGTTGCTGAGCTGGAGCGTGTTGTAGCGGGATCTCACTCTCAGCATACGTGATCAAATCTCCCAGTGATTGGTGTTTTCGACTGCTACTGATACTGGTTAACAGGCACCGCCTGTGTACATAGCTTGAACGTTTCGGAACCTCGTTCGTTTGAACGGAAATCCTTACAGAAATCTCCTAATCGGTATAGCTGAGGCGAATCAGAATTGTGGATACTGTGCTCGCCTCTGCTCGTTGTCACTGCTCCCATTTGGTGTTTTTGTCAGCTTTCGCTTCTTGGTTGACAGGCACTGCCTGCGTACATAGCTTTACACGTTACGCTTAATCCACTTTAATGTCCTTCGCATGGAATCTGCCTTTCTTCCCACTCATCACGTCCTCCAGCAGGTACAAGTTCGTCCCGAGGATCTCCTTCACTATTGCCGGAACGAATTTCGGCTCCAGCTTGCTGTTGATCTGGTCCGCTTTCGATGAGAGGATGAACGTTCGACGCCACACCAGATCTCCGACTTTGAACGCCACTAATCTTGTGCGGAGGTTGTATCGCTGTTTCGCCCGCTGGTGGCTGTTTTTGATGCGATCGATGATCAGCTTCTGTATTCGGCGAATCGTTGATAGCCGTAGATCTTGCGCAACTTTTGGGTCTTCCGGTGTGTTCAGTTCTTGCTGCGTGTAGAGGTCCGTGTGTAGCAGTAGGTTTCGTCCGAAATTCGCTTCGTGCGGACTCACACCCGTTGCCTCATGCCTGGCCGCGTTGATTGCTGCCGTGATTGCCGGTAGCTTCTCGTCCCACTCTCGATGATCGCCGTCCAGCAACGCTCGGATGCAGGTGACTACGACGCGGTTAACGCGCTCCGCGTTGTTGACCTGTGGGCAGTAGAAAGCCGTCTTCATGTGGCCGATCTTGTTCTTCGCCAGCCAGGACTTGAAGACCATCGATTCGAACTGCTTCCCATTGTCGGACAATATCAGCCGTGGACGCGAGAACTTCAGGCACACCTCTTCTTCCAGGAACTCCACCATTTTCTTTGAATCCGCTGCGCGCATTGGCTTGGCGATCACGTATTTGCTGACCCAATCTACTACCACCAATAGCACTGTGTTTCCTCGTTTGGAACGTGTGAGTGGACCAATAAAGTCCACTGATATCATCTCCCATGGTGTTTTCGCCGGCTTCGGGTTTCCCATCTGCGGCATCATTCTGCTCCCCGGTGCTTTGCATGCTTTGCAGGTCGCACAGTTCCTGACATAATCACTAATCTCCTGCTGCATCTGCGGCCAGTAATAGTGGGCTTGTATTTTGTGCCAGGTTTTGTAGAAGCCAAGATGCGCAGCTGCCGGTTCGTCGTGAAATCTTCGGATCAGCTGGAATCTTTCTTCTTTCGGGATGACTTGCTTCCACTTGTGGCAGACTGCTCCGACTTCGTTCTTACAGCGGCAGTTTTTGAACAGCGTGTCGTTTGCTATGCGAAAGTCCGGGAACTGATCTCCTTCGCTTTTCACCTTCTCCACCAGCTTTCTGTACCACGGATCTTGCACCTGATCTGCGGTAAACACCGCTTCTGCTACCGTTCTCGAAAGAGCATCTGGAACAACGTTGATAGATCCCTTCCTGTATCGGATCTCAAAGTCGAACGCGTTCAGACGCAACAGCCAACGACTCATCAGCGCCGTCGGGTTCTTCATGGACTTTAGGTAGCTGAGCGCCGCATGATCGCAGTACACGATGAATCGGATTCCTTCCACATACGCCCTGAACTTCTCGATTGCTCGGATCACAGCGAGACACTCCCGCTCTGTGACCGAGTATTTTCTTTCCGACGCTGACAGCTTCTGCGAGAAGTAGCTGATTGGGTGCTCCTCGTCGTTAATCTCCTGCGTTAGCACCGCTCCAATTGCAGTATCACTGGCATCGCACGCTATGGCGAATGGCTTGCTGTAGTCGGGCATCGCTAGCACCGGCGCCGAAACTAGGGCTGCTTTTAGTTTGAGGAACGCTTCTTCGGCGATCGGATTCCAGCGGAACTTGGCGTTGCCTGACGTCAGGTTCGTTAACGGAGCCGCCAGTTGCGAGAATCCGGCGATAAAGCGTCGGTACCAATTGCAGACACCGAGAAAACGCTGTACTTCTTTCCTCGTCGTTGGAGTTGGAAACTGCACGATCGCTTGGATCTTCTCATCATCTACACGCCAGCCTTGCTCGTCAATCACGTAGCCGAGGTACTTCATGCTCTTCCTGCAAAACTTAGATTTTTCCGCCGAAATCGTGAGATTTGCTTGGCACAGCCGGCGGGCAACTTCTTCAAGAAGTGCTATGTGTTCTTCAAAGGTCTCGGAGCAGATGATGATGTCATCGAGGTAATGAAATACCAGCGGTTCTAAGTCGGCGAACAGGTGTGTCATAATTCGCGCCAGAGCTTGGCTAGCTGTACATAGTCCGAATGGCACCACCTTGAACTGGAAGTGGCCTCTGGATGGGACGGTGAATGCTGTTAGCGGCCTCGAACCGGAATGGAGAGGTAGTTGCCAGAAGGCATCCTTGAGATCGATGGACGAGATATACTTGCTGCTTCGGAGGTTGTTGGTAATCACCGCGATCTGGGGAATCGGGTAGCCCTCGTTCACCATGATGGAGTTGAGGTGTCTAGCGTCCAAGCAAACGCGATACTGCCCAGTCTTCTTCTTGACGGCGACCAGCGGGTTGTTCCATGGCGAGAATTGCGCCTCTTCGATCACGTCCAGCGCTATCATCCGGTCGATCTCTCTATTCACCTCCTGCAGAACATACGGCGACATGGGGTAATGCCGTTGCTTCCGTGGCGGTGCGTTTCCTACGTCTATTCGGTGCTCGTACAGCCTGGTACGTCCTAGCTTGCCTTCAACCGCTTTCGGGAACCTTTGGATCGCCTGCTCTAGACGTCTCTTCTGCTCGGGATTCAGCTGCTTCATCTCTTGTTCTTCGCTGCCTTCTTCCTCTTCCTGCTGGGATTCGATTGTGCAACACACCGCTTTAACTCCAAACTTTTCCCAGAAGTTCATTCCGAGAATGATGCAGTCCGGAATGGAGGGCACCAGTAGCACTGGAAGAACTTCGTTGCGGTTGTTGTATACGATGGGAAGATAGACGAAATTTGTTATTCTATGTTTTGTGCCGTCTGCCGTTTTTATTCCGCCACAGACGGTACCTTTCTGCAGGCCATATTCCTCTGCTAATCCTACTACTGCGCCTCCTAGTAGAGAGCAGTTTGCTCCGCTGTCCAGCAAAGCAGTGAGCTCTTTTCCGAGCACTGAAATGACGGCGTGCGGTCGATTGTCGCTTCCGGGGTTTATAATGATGGAGTTTATGTTTTTAAATTCTGGGATGTCGGAGGGGTCTCCGAGAATGTGCGGAGAGCTGCTCCCCTCTACTGCTGGTTCTCCGCTGGGTAGTTTACCGCGTCCGTGCGGCACGTGAAGCAACTGCGCAACGAGTAGCCTTTCCGTCCACACCGGTAGCAGAAAAGGATCGCTTGCGGTTTTGGGCAGTCCATGAACCTGTGGCCTTCCTCGTCACAGTTCCAGCAAACCATCGCTATCCGCTGGTTGTTCGGAGCTCCTTGCTGTTCTTCATGGCGACTTTCCGGTTGCCTGACCGGTTCTGGCTGTAAACGGTAGCTCCGCCGGTTGCTCTCGCTCGGTTCCTCCACCGTGTTTGGAGTCCACTGCTGCGTTTGCCAGCCCGCTCTGCTTCGAACCTGTTCCGGCTGCTGTTGTGGTTGCCGTTGCTGATATGGCGCCGCTTGTGGCCGCTGCTGCTGTGCTTGTGCTTCCCTCATTTGCTGCCGCCCTGTTCTCAGAACGTCAGCCTCTGAACGGTTGTACCTGTCTGTCGACCTGAATTGTCTTTCGTCCCGTGCGCCTAAACTTGGTCTTGAAAATCTCCGCTCCTGGTTCAGCTTCAACGCGTTGACTTGTTCAACCAGTTCGTCGATGTTGTGTTGCCAAGCGTCTTCGCCGTGCTCTTCCGCTAACTCTTGTTCGGAATTACTTTCTTCCGCCTCTACCACATGGATTCTGCTGAAGCGCGGTGGCTGCTGCTGATGCTGAATCGGCGGCGGTTTGTTTGTTGCTACTGGCGTAGCAAAGTTCGGTTCTAACAGCGCACTGTGTGGAATCGGAATCCGACGCTGTCTATTCAGGAGCATTCTTGTCTCGTCGTAACCAGTGCAGACTTCTACCATTTCTTCCAGCGAACGTGGTCTCGCTGCTGTGACGATGGCTGCATAATTCTCGTTCATATTCTTCTTCACCAGGAAGAATTTCTCGTCGTCCGGAATCGGTGGATCCACAAAACGGAAAAGTGCTGAGATATCGCGATAGAATTTCGCAAAGGATTCCTCTTTTCCTTGGAATCTGAAGCTGGCCTCCAGACGCAGAATTTGGGAGTATCCGCTGGGCAGGAATTCTCTCCGGATTTCTCGCTTAAACTGGTCCCATGTACGCAACAGGTTTTGCGATGTTGCTCGCGCGTACCAGTCGATGGCGTCCTCCTGGAGTAAATGCTTGATGGAACTTAAAAGTGTAGCGTCGCTCATACCTTCCGATCTCGCAAAGGTCTCCACGCGGTCCAGGAACACGTTAAGTGACGTGGTGTCCTTCTCGCCGCGGAACTTGAAAGGCCAGTTGTGTACCGCCTTCTGCATCCGCCTTTCGTCCACTCGCTCCGGTGCCGGTCGTTCTCGGCGAATCAACCGTTCCAGATCATCCCGCATACGGTAGTATTCTTCGCGCATCCGCTGTTCTCTCTCCTGCATCTCCGTTATCCTTGCTTGCAGTTCCCGGGTTTCTAGCGACTGGTGTTCCCGTGTCGAGGAGTTCCATGGACCGCGATCCCGAGGATGGTAGGGAGGTGGTGGTGATGTGGCTTGCTGTCTGAACTCTCTTTCGCCAGTGTCTTCGTTGTCTCGTGCTCGAAACGAGCTCGAAAACAGCAATCCTTGTCCTTGTCCACCCGAGAATGACGTCACAGGTGGTGGTGTGGGGTCTTGCCTCGAAGTGTCGCCCACCGGAATCGTGGCATCCGTCGTTCCTCCGACTGCTCCTTCGTTCTCGCCACTGCTTCGTCTCACTGCGCCGGTTGATGGCGCTTGACTCACAACACTCTCACTCCTTGGCACACCATTCACTACACTTGTCCCGTAGATTTTGTTCAATAGTACGTCGACATGCACGGTTAGCATACCATGCGTCTCCCGCAAATTAATGGGGGGGCGAATTAATTTCAAGCGGTCGCGATAGTGGTGAAGACGTGTACGAATTTGGTTTAAAGCTGCATTGTTAGCTGTCCGAATGGCTGCTTCGGTGCTAATCTGTAGCTGCTGAACTTGCAACTCGCAAAGTTCTAAGTTAGATTGGGAACTCATAACATGTTCCGAGCTAGTGGGCTTGTTATCTCTCAAGTTCTCTTCTTGAATGAGAGCCTTGAGGCGAAGAACTTTCCCCCTATGTGTGGTCGGACCTAGATTGACAACGTGGCGTAAAGCCAACTCGTAGGTCACTTCTTCGTCCGTCAAATGTGTGTAATCCATTATTCTGTTGCTTAATATGCGTAAGGGTTAAAGTTATATTGATTATCGTATGCCGGATAACCGAAATCGCACAAAACCAAACCAAAACTGAACCAAAAATTTCGCTAAACGGTAGTTAATCTATGTGGATTTTCAGTTGGGCGCCAGTGTTGCCGGTTCCCCGGTAGCGATAGAGCTTATTACCGGTAGCGAAAGACAAAATCCGAACCACAAACACTGAGGGCTAAAGCGCAACTAAAATCTCAAAACGTATCGCAGTTTAATACATATATTTGGGTTTTATCCCTGAATAGTGACCGAATCTTCTTAGGAGCTAATCATTATGCTGGCTAAAGCCAAGGTTTTCCTTATAAACTAGCACTTATCTTCTTGGGGCGTCCCCCATGCTGCTCCTTGCCAACGCCCGGTTCATCAGATGACCAATCCTCGCTCATCCTGACCGCTTCCAACCAGCTATTAGACTTTTCGACCGCTCACGGGGTTGTTCTCGGTTCTCCTTCACTTCCGATTGTCGACCGACACCAGCAGTGTTCGGAATGATTTCCGCTTGATGCGTCTCCTGCCGTATTGGCCGTTTGTCTGCACACCTTTTGGTCCACGATGTCCACTTTGTCGATCCTGTTGGAGAGCCTCTCTCGTGTCTACTGTGTCTTCGTCTTACCAATCGATTCCGCTCACTGGATCCTCGGTGCGACGAAAGTTGCCACTTCTACCCAGAAAAGGGGAAACTGCAAGGTCCGCAGAAGAAGACCAGTCTGCGAATAAAAAAAAGGCCTTCCTTCGGAAGGCCTCGTGCTCTGCCCAAATCCTTATGGTGCAGATGGAAAGATGACGTCCTCCCTGCGATTCCACTATCGTGTGTGGTGGATCAACGTGGCTCGTGGCGGATGGCAAATCGTCGTGTAGAGTGACTCCTGACCTCCGTAAACCGTAATTCCAGTCGTTCGGAGAGTGAGTATTCGGCCAAGCGAACCTTTTGAGGTTAGCTTAAACGTGGTGCTGGCTGGCTAATCTGCTGGTTCGTTTCGTCGTCCTTTAGGCACGTATCTAAATATAGATCGTGTGATTATTTCCTCTTGGAAGTTTTCTCCCGATGGGATTAAACTTTGCTTTTTCTGCACTCGCGTGGTCGCTTCTACCGCGATCGAACGGACGGCTACGAATGACGATGACGAGACCAAACCGGATGACTGTGCTCTACTGCTATCAATTGTATCGCTGTGTGAGTGATCTTTTGCATTACGGCGTTGCCTTGATTTTGCGTCGTCGCTTTGCTTAAGGCCTTTTTGTTGGAGCGTGTTTTGAATTGGTCGTTGATACACGGAGCGAAATGATGTTGGCTAGCGTAGTACGTTCGGCATTTGCTATTTTGATAGTTTTCAGAATACTGACTTTTAAATATTGACAAATCATAACTAAACGTAACACCTGTCAGGATCCTGAAGTAAATCCTGTCGGGATTCTGAAGAGAATCCTGTCGGGGTTCCGATGAGAATCTTGTCGGTATTCTGAAGAGAATCCCGTCGTGATTCAGAATAGAATTCTGTCCGAATTCCGAAGAGAATTCTGACGAGATTATGAAAGGAGAATTCTATCGAGATTCTGAAGAAAATCCTGTCGGAACTCTGGAATCCTGTCTGGATTATGAAGAGAATCCTGTCGGGATTCTAAAGATAATCCTGTTGGGATTTTTAAGAGTATCCTGTCCGGATTTTTAAGAGAATCCTAACAAGATTCTGAAGAGAATCCTGTCGGGATTCTGAAGAGAATCCTATCGGGATTCTGAAGAGAATCCTGTCGTGATTCAGAATAGAATCCTGTCCGAATTCCGAAGAGAATTCTGACTAGATTCTTGAGAGAATTCTGTAGAGATTCTGAAGAAATCCTGTCGGAACTCTGGAATCCTGTCAGGATTCTGAAGAGAATCCTGTCGGGATTCTGAAGATAATCCTGTCGGGATTTTTAAGAGTATCCTGTCGAGATTCTGAAAAAAATCTTGTCTGGATTCTGAAGAGAATCCGGCCGGGATTCTGAAGAGAATCCTGTCGGAATTCTGAAGAGAATCCTGTCGGGATTCAGAAGAGAATCCTGTCGGGATTCTGAAGAAAATCCTGTCGGGATTCTGAAGAAAATCCTGTTGGGATTCTGAAGAAAATCCTGTCGGGATTTTAAAGAGTATCCTTCCGGTATTCTGAACAGAATCCTGTCGGGATTCTGAACAGAATTCTGTCGAAATTCTGAAGATAATCCTCTCGGGATTCTGAATAGAATCTTGTCGGGATTCTGAAAAGAATCCTGCCGGGATTCTGGACAAAACCCTGTCAGGATTATGGAGAGCATCCTGTCGGGATTATGAACAGAATCCTATCGGGATTCTGATGATAATCCTCTCGGGATTTTGAATAGAATCTTGTCGGGATTCTGAAAAGTATCCTGTCAGGATTCTGGAGAAAATCCTGTCGGGATTATGGAGAGCATCCTGTCGGGATTATGAATAGAATCCTGTCAGGATTCTGAAGAGAATCCTGTTGGGATTCTGAAGAGAATACTTTCGGGATTCTGAAGAGAATCTTGTCGGGATTATGAAGAGAATCCTGTCGGGATTTTAAAGAGTATCCTGTCGAGATTCTGAAGAGAATCCTGTCGGGGTTCCGGGGAAAATCCTGTCAGGATTCTGAAGAGAATCCTGTCCAGATTCTGAAGAGAATCCTGTCGGTATTCTGAAGAGAATCCGGTCGGGATTCTGGAGAGAATCCTGTCGAGATTTTGAAGAGAATTCTGTCGGGTTTCTGAGAGAAACCTGAGGGATTCTGGAGAGAATCCTGCCGTTATTCTGGAAAGAATCTTTTTAGAATTCGAAAGAAAATCCTGTAGAAATTCTGAAGAGAATCCTGTCGGGATTTTTAAGAGTATTCTGTCGGGATTCTGAAGAGAATCCTATCGGGATTCTGAAGGGAATCCTATCGGGATCCTGAAGAGAATCCTGTCGGAATTCTGAAGATAATCCTGTCAGGATTCTGAACAGAATCCTGTCGGTATTCTGAAGAAAATCTTGTCAAAATTCAGAAGAAAATCCTGTGCGGATTCTGAAGAGAATCCTGTTGGGATTCTGAAGAGAATCCTCTCGGGATTCTAAAGAGAATCCTGTCGGAACTCTGGAGAGAATTCCGTCAGATTTCTGAAGATAATCCTGTCAGGATTCTGAAGAGAATAATGTCGGGATTCTGAAGATAATCCTGTCAGGATTCAGAAGAAAATCCTGTCGAGATTCTGAACAGAATCCTGTCGGAACTCTGGAGAGAATCCTGTCGGGATTCTTAAGAGAATCCTGTCCAGATTCTTTAAAGAATCCTGTCGGGATTCTGAAGAGAACCGTGTCGAGATTCTGAAGATAAACCTGTCGAGATTCTTAACAGAATCCTGTCGATATTCTGAAGAAAATCCTGTCAGGATTCAGAGGAAAATCCTGTCTGGATTCTGAAGAGAATTGTGTCGGGATTCTCAAGATAATCCTGTCTGGATTCTGAAGAGAATCTTATCGGGATTCTGAAGAGATTCTAAGGAGAATCCTGTCGGGATTCTAAGGAGAATCCTGTCGGGATTCTAAGGAGAATCGTGTCGGGATTCTGAGGAGAATCCTGTCAGGATTCCGAAGAGTATCCTGTCGGGATTTTGAAGAGAATCCTGTCGGGATTCTAAAGAGAATCCTGTCGGGATTCTGAAGAAAATCCTTTTGGGATTCTGAAGAGAATCCTTTCGGTATTCTGAAGAGAATCCGGTCGGGATTCTAGAGAGAATCCTGTCGAGATTTTGAAGAGTATTCTGTCGGGATTCTGGGAGAAACCTGAGGTGATTCTGTAGAGAATCTTGCCGATATTCTGGAGAGAATCATTTCAGAATTTGGAAGAAAATCCTGTAGAAATTCTGAAGAGAATCTGGGATCCTGGAGAGAATCCGGAATTATGGAGAGAATCCTTACGGGATTATTAAGAGAATGCTGACGGGATTCTGACGGAATTCTGAGCTCCAGAAGAGAATTCTGTTGAGATTTTGGAGAGAATTCTGTAGGGATTCTGGAGAAAAACTTGACGGGATTCTGAAGATCCCTGATTCTGATGGAATTTTGAAAAGAATCTTGACAAGATTCTAAAAAGCACCCGAACAGGCTTCTGATGAGACTGATAGTATTCTGAACTGAATTTGAAAAGCTTTCAAAGAAGATACTGAAGAGATTTCTGAATTTTGTAGTAAATTGAGCACATAAACCAGCATACAAGCTAGTAAACTTGCATGCAAGTTGTCTAAAATCGATAAATAATGCATGTTTGTGCAAATTTATTGCCCAAACTTTTTGGTATCCAATGAAATAATGTAGATAGTAGGTTCTGAAAAGAATGAAACATGAGTGTTTCTAAAAGGGCGTATCCTTCTCTAGGCTTCTCAAAAATGGATTAAAAATTTCTCAGTACAAGAATAAATTTCTAAGCAATTCAACCAGCAAAAGCCCACCGTGTCAGAGTGACGTACCTGAATTATGGTATAAAATTTCCAAAAAACGACTATTGATCAGATTTGCGTAACCAATCTCCCGTGGAATGACCCAATCGAGTGTATGTGTGCCGATGTGTTTGCATGTGGACAACTATTCATCGGGGTGAAATTTCGGCATCCGTGTCCTCCGGAAAATGTGTGCTTGTTCCGGAGCAAGCCTTTGGGAAAAGAGCAGAATAGAGAGAAGAAAAAAAAACACTCTGCAAAACCCTTTGGCGTTGTTTGGGAAAATTTATTAGAAAAATCAAGTGTTCCCTGGTTTCGAGTTTGATGCAATCGTTTTATTTGAACGCCGCTAGACACGGAAGCTCCCCCGAAATAGCGGCTGGCAGGACAAGGGAAAGAAACACAAACCACCTCTACACAGTTGGTCTCTTCTTCGTTTCCCTAAATAGCAGCAGCAGAACAGTCAGGCAATCCCGATCCCCTCCCCACCTTCTAGCTGGTCCTATCGTATAAATTAAAATCCACATCCATCGTCTCCGGGTTTCTCCTTGTTCGGTTTGAAAACTATAAAACTCCAATATATACACGTTTGCCCTGAAATATAAATTTTTCAAACAAAGAGAATGAGAGGAAAAAAACTAATTCTGACATTATTTATGTTACCCACGCCTTTTTGCAGTAGAGCTTTAATGCTTGAGTTGAATCCAACACCACACATTCACAAAAAAAAACCTAGAAAATAAAACCTAGAAAAATCCGTAGACCTATTTACCTGCGCGCGGCCAGAATATGCTTTATGTAAGTTTTACGGTGCATGTTACCGCTGAAATTAATTATAATTATTTCCTCCACTCCACGTTTCTTCTCTCCGGTTTTTCTCTTTTCTACACTCTACTGCCGCACCCCACCCCGCTAAGATTTTTTTTTTCTCTATCATATTTATTTTCACTATGCCTAGAATTGATTTCAACACGCTAGCCGAGCCCCCCGAACTGAAAGTTATCCATGGCAGCCCCCTTTCTCTCTCCCCCTCAGCAAATTGCAGGTAGAATTGCGATCCAGAGTTCTACGATGTTATAAGGCACAAAGTAATGCTAAACCATTCAAATGGTCTAGGTTGCCTTAAAAAAGAAGACGGCAGTTATACTGTTGACTCTTCTGAAACACTGGAGGTAATGATGAGAACTCATTTCCCTGAATCGATCCCATATTCGGATGAAGAACAGGTCTCAGATGAGGCAAGACATGTATGGACGATAAATTCCTATCAGAAAGCTTGTGAAATCTTCACGCCTTCGAGGGTCGAATGGGCATTGAGTTCTTTTCAGCCTTTCAAATCTGCCGGGAAAGATGATATTTTCCCAGCCTTACTGCAACAAGGAAAAGAGACGCTTTGTCCGCTCTTAACCGAAATATTCAAAGCAAGTGTTGCGCTTTCATATATTCCAAAAGCGTGGCAAAAGGTTCGAGTTGTCTTCATTCCAAAAGCTGGAAGAAAGGATAAAACAACTCCCAAAGCCTTTAGACCTATAAGCCTTTCCTCTGTTCTTTTAAAGACAATGGAAAAAATAACTGACGACTTCATCAAGTCAACAAGTTTAAGGTGATTATAGAACGAAGCCACACCTCAAATTTTCAAGAGCACAAGACTTGAGAACCAAACAGCGCTCCGCGTAAAAAATCTATCCCATTGGTCACCACCAGCAAGCAAGCGAGTTGATTGGTTTTCAACGCGATCTGTTGTCAGATACTCTCGGCTTGTGCACTTGAAAATTCAAAGTCTGGCTTCGTTTTATAATCACCTTAATAGAAATGCCTCTTTGTAAATACCAATTTGCGTATCAATCAGGTAAATCTACCATTACGGCGCTGCAGTCGCTGGTAAATAAAATCGAGAAATCTCTTGAAGCCAAAGAAATAGCCGTGGTTGCTTTTCTCGATATTGAAGGAGCATTCGATAATGCATCCTATAGCTCTATGAGTTCAGCCATGGAAGCAAGGGGCTTGGATAAAAGTGTTATCGAATGGGTTATGACCATGCTCAAAGGTCGCACAATTTCTGCTGATCTAGGAGGTGCGCAAATATCTATAAGATCTACGAAGGGATGTCCTCAAGGAGGAGTGTTATCGCCCTTACTGTGGTCTCTTGTAGTAGACGAACTCCTTAGAAATTTAATAGATCAAGGTTTTGAGGTAATTGGATATGCCGACGATGTGGCCATCTTAGTTCGTGGAAAGTTTGATAACACGATTTCCGATCGGTTGCAAACTGCGTTAAACATTACTCTCAAATGGTGTAGGAAAGAGGGGTTAAACGTAAACCCTTCAAAAACTACTATCGTGCCTTTTACCAGAAGGAAAAAGGTAAAGCTTATACAGCCTTCTTTGAATGGAGTTCAAATTCAATTTTCGGAAGAAGTTAAACACCTTGGTGTTACTTTGGATAAGAAATTGAACTGGAACTCTCATCTGAGCAAGGTCATAAGTAAGGGTACTAATGCCCTATGGGTCTGCAATAAAGCCCTAGGAAAAACTTGTGGACTGCGACCTAATATGGTAAACTGGATTTATTCAGCAATAGTCCGACCAAAAATTAGTTATGCTTCACTGGTATGGTGGCCCAAGACAAATGAGGTAACCGCTCAGAAGAAGCTGGCTAAGTTGCAGAGACTTGCTTGTATATCAATGACAGGGGCAATGAAAAGTACACCATCGGTTGCCTTGGATGCCCTTCTTAATATACTGCCTTTGCATCAATTCATTAAACTGCAAGCTGCAAAAAATGCCTTGCAGTTTATTCGTTATAATAAAATACTAGATGGTGATTTGATTGGTCACATGAAAATCATCAAGCAATTCAATTTGAATTCCGATAACAAAACAATAGAAGATTGGATGACAACGAAGACCAACTATGATGTTCCCTTTAAAGTGGTTAAACCAAGCCGCTATACTTGGGATTCTGGTGGGCCAAGTTTACGTGCAGGTTCTATTGTGTTTTATACCGACGGGTCAAAGATGGGCGACAATACCGGAGCTGGAGTTTTCGGCCCTGGTATCAGCAAGGTAATCGCTATGGGGCGCAGTCCCACTGTGTTCCAAGCTGAAATACAAGCCATCATTGACTGTACAAGTGTTTGTCTCAAAAGAAACTATAGGTTTGCAAAGATCTGTATTTTCTCAGACAGTCAAGCAGCTTTGAATGCTCTAAAGGCATTCACTTGTAGATCAAAGTTAGTGTGGGAATGCATTCTTTCTTTGAAGCAATTGGCCAGTAGGAACGAAGTTACATTGTACTGGGTGCCCGGCCATTGTGGAATTGAGGGGAATGAAATCGCCGACAATCTAGCAAGACAGGGTGCAGCTTCGAGCTTTGTCGGCCCTGAACCGTTCTGTGGTATTCCTGAGTGCACTCTCAGGATGAAACTGAAAAATTGGGAAATGTCCATAGTAGAATCCAATTGGAACGCCACGGATACATCCAAGCAAGCGAAAAGATTCATAAAACCCAGTCTAGCTAAAGCCCGGGCTATACTGAATCTTAATAAAGGAAATCTTAGGGTAATAACTGGCCTGATGACCGGTCACTGCCCAAGTAGGTATCATCTTAAAAATATAGGAAAAATACAATCCTCTGTGTGTCGTTTTTGTCAAGCTGAAGACGAAACTGCTGAGCATTTACTCTGCAACTGCGGAGCATTGCTTAATCAAAGAACGTTAACATTTGGAAAAGGGTTATTAGAGCCCTTGGAAATTTGGCAAGGTAGTCCTAATAGGGTAATAGACTTTATAAAACGAGTTGTGCCCAGTTGGGACAGTGTGACACATCAACCAATGTCTATCACATCTCAATTGTGAAAGGATATTTGATGAGCACCAAATAAATATGGGTCATACCACAATATTCCTAAATAATGGAAGCAGTGGTTAAAAGGCTCTACAGATGAGGGATGAGGGATGAATGCTAAATCACCACAACCGGTAGGACTCTGGATTTCAGGTTGAGTTTGTTTGAGGTATGACACACGTCGTCACACTACACGACACTCGATAACTCAGTCACTCGGTTTGCAAACTAGGATTGTCGAAGTCGAATTGAAAACAGGGATTCTCATCGTGTATATATTCATCTTCCGTTAAAAGGATTTTTGATTGCCTCTCTTCGTCTACAAATCCATACTTGAACTTTCTCGATGTTTGTTTCTTTCAATAATAAACTTACTACTTGATTGTATTATGTGTGAAACCAGCATGTGTCCTAGTGTATTGTCATTTATCCTATATTCATAACTGTCTTTGTTCATGTGACTTATTATTTTAAACAAATAACTACATTTTTGGTGGATTGAATAAAAACACAATTGGTGTTCTGGATAGAAAGACAGCTCTGAATTGTTTCAAATATCACAAGGTCGCTGTGTTAGATACATGTCATGTTCCCATTATACGATCACAATATTCAAAACTAGTCTTTTCAAACAGCCCCTGTTGACTGCCTACAAAGAACTTGAATATTTCGGATTATACGTTTTGGTCGCCTCAAACCTTATTCACACGGTCGCCATATTGCGTATTTGAGCCTTACTCTTAAATCACGGTCACCATGTTTAGTAGAGTAAAGTGACGCAAAAATTCGAGTGGGTCAAGAGTTTCTAGTTAAGATTTATAGCTCAATTCAAAACAAATGTTATAAATACCATTCGAATGCTATTCGAGCTAAGAGACTTTCACTCCAAATATTAAATAATTTGATTTAGATTAGAAAAAGTTATTGTTTTTAGGCGGGAAAATTGTAATTTTCAGTCAAATTTTGACTGCTTGGAACAAAAAATAAATACAATCTTATTCGATTTTAATGTAACTGTTTTTCGAGGCCTATAATAAGGATGATTTAAGCTGTATTAGTTTTTGCATAAATGCTTGGAAAACATTTTTAGCCCATAGTTATCAAGCGGAAAAAATGCAAATTGCTTGAAATTCACATATTATCTTTAAATTTGATAAAATTTGTCTGATATTTTTTACTCAGTTCCCCAAAAAAAAAACTGTTATTTTTGGGTATATTACAATTACAATTGCAAAATAGGGCATTTTTGACAACTTTTTGAAGATCATGTAGTGTATTGTTTCTGCAAACTTAAGTTTATAGCTAATATAAAATAAACCTGTCACAAAAGTATTGATTTTTTGTGTCTTATCCAGCAACTAAGAAATTTATTTTCAACTGTTTTAGTTTTTCTGGAAATATTGATTATTTCACCATGGTCGAACTTTGGCCCCACCTTACTCTACCGACCATTTCATTTAAAAGCAAAGCCTACAATTGGTATCCTTCATATCATAGAACAAAGAAGTTTAAACTACTAATGGAGCGCCAATAACAGTTTAGGGTAGAGAAGAGTTTAGGTGAATTGCGATAAAATTTTCGCAATTTTATGAAAAAAGTAACACGGAGTTTGGTAACGGTCAAACATCACGTGACTTAATTGAATTTCCAAAGAGGATATCCCATAGAAGACCGATATGACAATAAAAATAACATGTAAAGTAGCTAATAAACTATATTCTGTCACTGAAACTGTCAGATTCAAAAACAATTCACGGACTAGAAATCGTTTGAAAATCAGCTGCATGAATATTTCTGACATGAGTCTTCTAAAGATTTTATCTCGTCATTTTAAGCAGTAGTTTGAGAAGTTACTGTAGAAGCTTTGGACCATTTTTGATAAAGCTTTGAAAATTACTGAAGAAGCAGCGAAATGATTCTTAAGTAGCTCTGGAAAGCATCTTTAGAAGCTTTGGAAACTATATTTTTTGAACATCAGGAAGCTTCCGCTTTACTCTCCCGAAAGCTTTGAGAAGCTTCCGTTGAAGTTTTGAAAATCTTCCCTCGAAGCTCAAGAAAGCTTCCGATGATGCTTTGCGAAACTTTAGTAAATCCTGTGGGAAGCTTCGGTACAAGTTTTGGGATGCTTCTGTAGAAGTGTTAAAACTAAGATATAAATTTTGGGAAGTTCTAGGGACCTACTCTAGAAGCTTTGAGAAGCTAGAAGCTCTAGAAGCTTTGAGAAGCTTCTCAAGAAGCTGTGGAGAGATCTCTAGAAGCTTTGGGGAGCTTCTCTGGAAGCTAGCGTTTCTAGCAATTTTGGAGAGCTTATCTGTAAGCTACTAAAGGCTTAAGTAGGAGCTCAGGGGTGCTTTGTAGAAGCTCTGGGGAGCGTCTCTAGATACTTTGAAGAGCTTCTCTATCAGCTTTTAAAGGCTTCAGCAGGAGCTCAGAAAAGTTTCCATAGATGCTTCAGGAAGCTTTTGGTATAAGTTAGGAAGTTTTATGAAGGTTGTAGCTTTGGGAAGCTTGCGTAGAAGCTTTGCGAAACTTTACAAAGCTTCGGTAGAAGCTTTAGGAAGCTTCCGTTAAAGCTTTGAGAAGCTTCTGTAGAAGCTTTGGTAAGCTTCTGTAGAAGCTTTGGTAAGCTTCTCTAGAAGCTTTAGAGAGCTCCTCTAGAATCTTTGGGAAGCTTTGAGGAGCATCTCTAGAAGCTTTGGGGTGCTTCTCTAAAAGCATTAGGGAGGTTCTCTAGAAGCTTTGGGGAGGTTCTCTTAAAACTTTGGGAACTTCTCTATAAGCTTTAAAAAGCTTCAGTCGGGTCTCAGGGAAGCTTCTATTGATTCTTTAGGAAGCATTGGTATAAGTCAAGGAACATTGATAGAAGTTTTATGAAACTTCTTTTGAAGTTTTATGTAGATTGTAGCTTCCGTGGAAGCGTTGGGAAGCTCCCGTTGAAGTTTTGGGAAGCTTCCGTAGATGCTTTGGGAAGTTTTCATAGAAGCTTTGGGAAGCTTCCGTATAAGCTTTGGGAAGCTTCCGTATAAGCTTAGCAAATCTTCCTTGGAAGCTTTGGGAAGCTTCCCGAGCAGAAGAAAAGTGCTACTGAATACCAAACTGAGGTATTCCATACCAGACAATTTCCAATACTAACAACCTGAATGAGGTATGAATGAGCCCTGCATAAGAGGTAAAATACCTCAAATAATATCTCAAGAATGTTCTACTGATACCAAACTAATAACTCGATCAGGTATTGTAATACCTAAATAATACGTGATGGATTTTCATATGAAAGTGAAATTTTTCAATAATAGTTCAATACCTCAAGCAGTCCTCAATAGCTGTTGAATACCCCAATGAAGTATTATTGATTTTTTTAAACAGTTTTCGCAATACCATTGTAATACCAAATTGAGGTATTGACAACTGAGCCATACCTAATTTTGGTATGATACCAAAATATGGTATGCATAAGTTATTGGGTAGTTATTTGTTCCTCCTCGGGTTCCGTAGAAGCTTTGGGAAAGCTTCCGTATAAGCTTTGGGAAGCTTCCGTGTAAGCTTTGGGAAGCTTCCGTGTAAGCTTTGGGAAGTTTTCATAGAAGCTTTGGGATGCTTCCGTAGAAGCTTTGGAAAGCTTCCGTATAAGCTTTGAGAAGCTTCCGTATAAGCTTTGGAAATCTTCCTTGGAAGCTTTGGGAAACTTCCGTGTAAGCTTTGGGAAGCTTCCGTGTAAGCTTTGGGAAGTTTTCATATAAGCTTAGGATGCTTTCGTAGAAGCTTTTGAATGCTTCCGTAGAAGCTTTGGGAAGCTTCCGTAGAAGCTTTGGGAAGCTTCAGTAGCAGCTTTGGGAAGCTTCCGTAGAAGCTTTGGTTAGCTTCCGTAGAAGCTTTGGAAAACTTCCGTAGAAGCTTTGGAAAGCTTCCCTAAAAGCTTTGGAAAGCTTCCCTAGAAACTTTGGAAAGTTTCCATAGAAGCATGAGAAAGTTTCCATAGAAGCTTTAGAAAGTTTCCATAGAAGCTTTGGGAAGCTTCCGTAGAAGCTCTGGGGAGCTTTAGGTAGCTTCCATTGAAGTTTTGGGAAGCTAACATAAAAAAAATCCGAAATTTAGGTTTAAGATTCAGTAAGTTTCACAGCATCAAGCTTTTACCAGACCAAGTTTAAGTCGAAGCTTCGGTACAAGCTTTGTACTGTTTCGGTACAAGCTTTGGGAAGCTTCCTTAGAAGCTTTGGAAAGCTTCCGAAGAAGCTTTGGAAAGCTTCCGAAGAAGCTTTGGAAAGCTTCCGAAGAAGCTTTGGAAAGCTTCCGAAGAAGCTTTGGAAAGCTTCCGAAGAAGCTTTGGAGAGCTTCCGAAGAAGCTTTGGAAAGCTTCCGAAGAAGCTTTGGAAAGCTTCCGAAGAAGCTTTGGAAAGCATCCAAAGAAGCTTTGGAAAGCTTCCGTAGAAGCTTTGGAAAGCTTCCGTAGAAGCTTTGGAAAGCTTCCGTAGAAGCTTTGGAAAGCTTCCGTGGAAGCTTTGGAAAGCTTCCGTAGAAGCTTTGGAAAGCTTCCGTAGAAGCTTTGGAAAGCTTCCGTAGAAGCTTTGGAAAGCTTCCGTAGAAGCTTTGGGAAGCATCCGTGTAAGCTTTGGAAAGCTTCCGTAGAAGCTTTGGAAAACTTCCGTAGAAGCTTTGGAAAACTTCCGTAGAAGCTTTGGAAAGCTTCCCTAGAAGCTTTGGGAAGCTTCCCTAGATACTTTGGAAAGTTTCCATAGAAGCTTTAGAAAGTTTCCATAGAAGCTTTGGGAAGCTTCCGTAGAAGGTTTGGAAAGCTTCCGTAGAACCTTTGGAAAGCTTCCGTAGAACCTTTGGAAAGCTTCCGTAGAAGCTTTGGAAAGCTTCCGTAGAAGCTTTGGAAAGCTTCCGTAGAAGCTTTGGAAAGCTTCCGTAGAAGCTTTGGAAAGCTTCCGTAGAAGCTTTGGAAAGCTTCCGTAGAAGCTTTGGAAAGCTTCCGTAGAAGCTTTGGAAAGCTTCCGTAGAAGCTTTGGAAAGCTTCCGTAGAAGCTTTGGAAAGCTTCCATAGAAGCTTTGGAAAGCTTCCATAGAAGCTTTGGAAAGCTTCCATAGAAGCTTTGAAAAGCTTCCATAGAAGCTTTGGAAAGCTTCCATAGAAGCTTTGGAAAACTTCCGTAGAAGCTTTGGAAAACTTCCGTAGAAGCTTTGGAAAGCTTCCGTAGAAGCTTTGGAAAGCTTCCCTAGATACTTTGGAAAGTTTCCATAGAAGCTTTAGAAAGTTTCCATAGAAGCTTTGGGAAGCTTCCGTAGAAGGTTTGGAAAGCTTCCGTAGAAGCTTTGGAAAGCTTCCGTAGAAGCTTTGGAAAGCTTCCGTAGAAGCTTTGGAAAGCTTCCGTAGAAGGTTTGGAAAGCTTCCGTGGAAGCTTTGGAAAGCTTCCGTAGAAGCTTTGGAAAGCTTCCCTAGATACTTTGGAAAGTTTCCATAGAAGCTTTAGAAAGTTTCCATAGAAGCTTTGGGAAGCTTCCGTAGAAGGTTTGGAAAGCTTCCGTAGAAGCTTTGGAAAGCTTCCGTGGAAGCTTTGGAAAGCTTCCGTAGAAGCTTTGGAAAGCTTCCCTAGATACTTTGGAAAGTTTCCATAGAAGCTTTAGAAAGTTTCCATAGAAGCTTTGGGAAGCTTCCGTAGAAGGTTTGGAAAGCTTCCGTAGAAGCTTTGGAAAGCTTCCGTAGTAGGTTTTGAAAGCTTCCGTAGAAGCTTTGGAAAGCTTCCGTAGAAGCTTTGGAAAGCTTCCATAGAAGCTTTGAAAAGCTTCCATAGAAGCTTTGGAAAACTTCCGTAGAAGCTTCGGAAAACTTCCGTAGAAGCTTTGGAAAGCTTCCCTAGAAGCTTTGGAAAGCTTCCCTAGATACTTTGGAAAGTTTCAATAGAAGCTTTAGAAAGTTTCCATAGAAGCTTTGGGAAGCTTCCGTAGAAGGTTTGGAAAGCTTCCGTAGAAGCTTTGGAAAGCTTCCGTAGAAGGTTTGGAAAGCTTCCGTAGAAGCTTTGGGAAGCTTCCGTAGAAGCTTTGGAAAGCTTTCATAGAAGCTTTGAAAAGCTTCCATAGAAGCTTTGGAAAACTTCCGTGTAAGCTTTGGAAAACTTCCGTAGAAGCTTTGGAAAGCTTCCCTAGAAGCTTTGGAAAGCTTCCCTAGATACCTTTGGAAAGTTTCCATAGAAGCTTTAGAAAGTTTCCATAGAAGCTTTGGGAAGCTTCCGTAGAAGGTTTGGAAAGCTTCCGTAGAAGGTTTGGAAAGCTTCCGTAGAAGCTTTGGAAAGCTTCCGTAGAAGCTTTGGAAAGCTTCCGTAGAAGCTTTGGAAAGCTTCCGTAGAAGCTTTGGAAAGCTTCCATAGAAGCTTTGAAAAGCTTCCATAGAAGCTTTGGGAAGCTTCCGTAGATGCTTTGGGAAACTTCCGTAGAAGCTTTGGAAAACTTCCGTAGAAGCTTTGGAAAGCTTCCCTAGAAGCTTTGGAAAGCTTCCCTAGATACTTTGGAAAGTTTCCATAGAAGCTTTAGAAAGTTTCCATAGAAGCTTTGGGAAGCTTCCGTAGAAGCTCTGGGAATCTTTAGGTAGCTTCCATTGAAGTTTTGGGAAGCTAACATAAAAAATTTCCGAAATTTAGGTTTAAGATTCAGTAAGTTTCACAACATCAAGCTTTTACTAGACTAAGTTTAAGTCGAAGCTTTGGTACAAGCTTTGTACTGTTTCGGTACAAGCTTTGGGAAGCTTCCTTAGAAGCTTTGGGAAGCTTACGAAGAAACCTTGGAAAGCTTTCGTAGAAGCTTTGGAAAGCTTCCGTAGAAGCTTTGGAAAGCTTCCGTAGAAGCTTTGGAAAGCTTCCGAAGAAGCTTTGGAAAGCTTCCGAAGAAGCTTTGGAAAGCTTCCGTAGAAGCTTTGGAAAGCTTCCGTAGAAGCTTTGGAAAGCTTCCGAAGAAGCCTTGGAAAGCTTCCGAAGAAGCCTTGGAAAGCTTCCGTAGAAGCTTTGGAAAGCTTCCGTAGAAGCTTTGGAAAGCTTCCGTAGAAGCTTTGGAAAGCTTCCGTAGAAGCTTTGGAAAGCTTCCGTAGAAGCTTTGGAAAGCTTCCGTAGAAGCTTTGGAAAGCTTCCGTAGAAGCTTTGGAAAGCTTCCGTAGAAGCTTTGGAAAGCTTCCGTAGAAGCTTTGGAAAGCTTCCGTAGATGCTTTGGAAAGCTTCCGTAGAAGCTTTGGAAAGCTTCCGTAGAAGCTTTGGAAAGCTTCCGTAGAAGCTTTGGAAAGCTTCCGTAGAATCTTTGGAAAGCTTCCGTAGAAGCTTTGGAAAGCTTCCGTAGATTTTCGTAGAAGCTTTGGCAAGCTTTCGTAGAAGCATTGAGAAGCTTTGGGAAGCTTCCGTAGATGCTTTTTCATGCTCCCGCATTAATTTACAGAAATTTCGGTATAAGATTCAAAATGTTCTACTATAAGCTTGATACAGTTTTGGTGGAAGCTTTGAGCAGCTCTTGAAGTAGCTTTTGTAAATAACTACATGCTTTGGAATGCTTTAAAAAGCTTTCGCAAATGTTTTATAAGCCTCGATACAAGCATTGGTAAGCTTTAGTAAGATCCCGAGCAAACTTTTAGAAGCTTCAGTATAAGCTTTGAGTAGTTTCCGTGGAAATGTCCGCCAAAACTTTGGGAAGCTTTCATAGCCATTTTAGTCAGCTTTCATTGAAGCTTTGGTTATTTTCTATAGAATTCTTGGAAAGTTTTCGATAAGATCACGTAAGAGCTCAGGAAAACTGCAGCAATAGTTTAGAGAAGCTTTAGTAGAAGCTTAGCAAAACTTTGGATGAAGTCTTATAAAGCTTCGGTAGATGCTTTGGGAAGCTGTGCTAGAAGTTTTGAATATGAGCAGCTCCAGTAGAAACGTTTTTAAACTTGCACAAACTTCGAGAACCTTACGAAGAAGCTTGAAAAAGCTTTTAAATGTTTCAGTAGAAGCTATAAGGAGTTTCCGCAGTAGGGTGCGACTTATTTTTCGAAAGTTCTCAGAACCAAAAATCCGTGTGCGCTTTTAAATTCCTTTTTTATTAAAAGGGAAACCTCGAATTTTGAGTTAAAAAATGTTATTACTTTGAGGTGGCGCAAGCGACTTGAAGATCAATTTTCAAGTTATGAAAATATGACCTTCAGTGAAGTCTTCATAACTTTGTTATTTTCTAAGCTCTTAGCATCATTCTCTTCAAAAATGAATTTACGTAAAGTTTGTAAAATATCAAATTTATCTAAAATCAAGTCTTAGCCAAAGGTTTCTCGAAATTTTTCCTCTTTATACAACAAAAGTCATCTTGTTTGACCACAACTTCATGAATACTCATCCGATGTTAGATTATTTTTCATTTTTAAGTTTCAAATTAAGTTTCAAACTGTGTGAACAACAAATTTAATAAAAAAAAAATTTTTTTTGGCTTAGTTATTTAACAAAAACTACTCCAAAACATGATTTCTTATTAAAAAACTCCAATCTTTTGGAATTGTTTAATTTTTTTTCGTCGAAAATTACAGTTTTACTGTTAAGCATGAGTTTATAAGGTATTCTGTTATCTAAGTGAACAATGAAATTTATGAAAATTTGCTTTTAAGACCATTTTAAAGATTAAACAAATGATAAAATCCAGTTTCAGCTTATGTTTTAAAGTTTAACTAATGAAAATTTGGAAAATATAGTATTTTCCGACGAAAATTTAAGTTTATGAGCAGTTTCTGTTAAATAATTAAGTCAAAACATGTTTTTAAATTATTTTTTTACAAACATAAATTAAGAACATCTGAATTTGCTTCAAAAGCATGTAAAAAGATTTAGAATCGGTTAAGTATTTATGAATTTATGGTAGAATAAAGATGATTTATCTAGTAATAGAGGAAAAAAATAGGAGAAAACTAGACTTTAACTAAGACTAGTTTTGATTCTAGACAAATTTGATATTCTTCAATTGTTTTGTAAATTTAATATTGAAGAGAATGGCGCCAAGAACTTCAAAATTAGTTAGAAAATAACAAAGTTATGAAGACTTCGCTGAAGGTCATATTTCATAACTTTTTTTTTTAAACACATTTATTTGGAATCACACACTTAGGTACATACAGATATTACATAAACGGACAGTTTAAAACGAAATCTAACGCTCCTATCGTCAATCGGTCATTGGCATCTAAAACAAAATTTATAAACACTATAAATGCCTTTAGAGCCTGGTATCTTCTAAATAATTCGAAAATTCACCTTCAAGTCGCTTGCGCCGCAGAAGAGCTCACGAATTTTTGGTTTTGGGAACTTATTTTAATACTATTGTAAGGTTCTACATCATAACCTAAGGTGAATTTGAATATATCAGTTAATGTAAATATACACATTTTCAACAGTAAACGTTCATTTAAACAAAATTCTCTGGGTTTTTATGAGATGCTTCTGTGTTTTTTTGTTCTTCAAATTTTTGTAAGAAAATTGCTCCAGTGGGAAGTTTTTCTGAGCTTCGACAAGAAGCATATCCGATCTATTGTGAGGTTATTGTTCAAACGTAAGTTAAAAGATTTTGCAAGACTGTGGGTAAGTCGGAAAGCCCCAATAGCTGCTTTACGAATCTTATGAATACTTCTGCAGAGATTTTGGGAAACTCTTTGGGTTTGTGAATCTTCTGATTAAGTTTTTTCAAGCTTAAGATTCAAAAAAATCCGCAAACTTCTATCGTTTTATTTATAAACTTTTGCAATTGAGAGGGTTAGAAGCAAAAAGGTTTAAGTGACAAGTGACAAAAACTAGTTTTTCTATATTTTTTTCATTCTATATAAATTGTATTGGAGCAAAAGCAATCTTATTTTCTACGAATTACGTTATGTGTTATGTCGGATGAAAAAATCATCAAAAAATATCATTGAAAAGCTTTGAAACAATAGAATTAATTGGTATACTTAACTCTAATCCGTCAAAATCGTCACTTACTCTCTTTGACGTTTGAGCTCTTCAATTCTAGGATCCTTTGGATTTTGAATTCGATTAACTCCATTCTTGATTAAATTCTCCAGCGATTAACAATCCCAATAGTACCAAAACCCAATAGCTATGAATGAATTTGACGGCTCCTTTTCTAAGATTCCTGTAAGATATTTTCAAAAGCATATTCTAATATTCAGATACTTTATAGAGATAACTAAAAAGCTTTCAGAAAGTATCATGGACCAGTGGGGTCACACGCAGATTATGTCATGCTTGTAGTAGAGGAGAAGGACATTCCAAAACCTCCTAGATTCAAGTGACATAATCTGTACATGACTCCTATCTGCAATCACTACGCAAAACATGACTGCAGATATCGGAATGATCCTTTCTGAGCTCCATACGTCCATAGTCAATTTTATTCCATTTTTCTTCAAACTCATTTTTCGGCTAACCACAGTTTCCTCTTTTCCTCATAAATATTAATTTTCCACTCTTCTTAACCGAGAGCTTCTAACGCAACGATAAAATACCGCTTTGCCTCCCATTGCAGTGAACGCCAAGCCGCTCACCTTCGACGAGGTCTACAACCAGAGCAGTCCAACCAACTGTACCGTGTACTGCGGAGGAGTCGGCGGAACCCTGGCCGGAGGATTGAGCGAAGAGATCCTGCAGAAGACGTTCTCTCCGTTCGGGACCATTCAGGAGATCCGCGTCTTCAAGGACAAGGGATATGCTTTTGTGAGGTGAGTTATTCTGTCGCGAGGGGATTAGGACTACGATTCTAATTTGGTTCCGCCTTCTGCAGATTCTCGACCAAGGAAGCCGCCACCCATGCCATCGTCGCCGTACACAACTCGGAAATCAACGCTCAAACGGTCAAATGCTCCTGGGGTAAGGAAAGTGGCGACCCGAACAATGCTCCGTCGCTGGCGAGTCAAGCCCTGAGCCAGGCTGGATTCCCCTTCAACACGGCTTACGGCCAGCAGGTTGCGGGCTACTGGTATCCACCTGCTCCGACCTATCCGACGACGCCAGCTCCGGCCGCTGCCCCGCTACAGAGCCAGTTCCTACAGGGCATGCAGGGCTACACGTACGGACAGTTCGCCGGCTACCAGCAGGGTTATATGGGGTAAGTACCTGGGAGGGTTCTGACTTGGAGAAACTTGGTAGTTCAACGATGTATTCACTCGTCCCACAGAATGGGCATGCAGCTGCCAGGAGCCTGGCCTGGTGTCCCGACTCAAGCGCAGATCCCTGCCACCGCTCAGCAACTGGCACAGGCCGGCGTCGGAGGAGCCCTTCCACAGGCTGCCGGTGTCGTCGCCTACCCGATGCAGCAATTCCAGGTGAGCTCACCGATCCACACTCCTCTCGTCGGTTTCTAGTGCTAGTTTACATAAGTTGATGCTTAGCTTTTCAAGGCTTTTGTTGTATGCTTAGGTTTCATTGGGGGAGCTATTGAGAGATGCTCACATCTATGGTTTACATTACACGCACAGCCGCACAAACATATATGGCACATTACAGTTTATTTTTGTAAAATTTTTAAGTTGAACCTTTTTGCGCTGCATTTGCTTTGATCAGAACAATAATATCGGATGTTTCAATAAAGATCTTGTAACTTGAAAGTTACACTAAATCAATTAATCTACGTAGAGTATATACTAGTCCTCAAGTACCATGGAGATGTTAACGAGCAGATTTTATTATGCTTTGGATGACTTCCCGTTGTACTTTGAAGCTCAACGGTCAACTCTGCAAACAGTGAAAGTTTGCGCATTATCTTTCTAGGTGTCATCGTTATAATCAACAAGCTTCCGGAGTAGTTTTGAAAAGTTAACGGTGGGAGCTGTGGGAAGCTACTGGAGAAACTTCAGGAAGCCTTTTCTTTTGAAACCATATGTATGATCTTTGGGAACATTTTGAACAGACCTTTAGAAGCTTCTGTAGACGCTTTGGCAAGACTGTCTAGATGCTTTGGGAAGTCCATATAGAAGCTTTGACAAGCTTCAGTAAATGCTTTGGCAAGCTCCCGAAAAACCTCTGAAGATCTTCTGTAGAATCTTTTAGAAGCTTCAGTAGAAGCTTCGAGCAGCTTCTGTTGATGCTTTGAAAAGCTTCCGAAGAAACTATGGCGAATTTTTAAAGCATCCGCTGAAACTTTAGGCAGCTTCTGCTGAAGCTCTGGGAGCCATTTTGTAGTAGCTATTAGAAGCTTCTGTATAAACTATGGTACGCTTCCATATTTAGAAGATAGATACATTGGTTTCTGTCGGAACATTTTCGAAAATTATCAAAAATCTTGTAAGAAGTACTGCCTCAGAGAGCTTCTGCAGTTCTCCAACAGATGTAGTTTGGTTTTCAGTCTGATCTTCTCTGAAATATAGCAAGACTTTCTTTAAGCATCTACTAGAATTTTTCTGTAATTCAGGATTCAGTATTAGATCCAATGAAATGCCATGCTTCCCATCAGAAGTCTTCCGGGCTTCCAGTCGGAAGACCTCTGGGCTTCTAGTCGGAAGTCCTCCGGGCTTCGAGCCAGAACTTCTTCTGGCTTTGAGCCAGAATTTCTCCAGTCTTCAAATCAAATATCCATCGGGCTCTAGGCCAGAGGTTTTGAGTCCAGAAGTCCCTCCAGGCTTTAATTCGGAAGTCAATTCGGTAAACCTCCGGGCTTCAATACGGAAGTGCTCCGGGCCTCGAGCCAAAAGCCCGCCGAAGTCTTCCGTACTGCGATTCAGAAGTTCTCTAGGCTTCGAGTTAGAAATGCTCCGATATTCTAGCCACAAGTCCTCCGGGCTTTGAGCCAGAAGTACCCAGAGCTTCCAGGCAGAAGTTTTCCAAGCTTCGAGCCAGATATACTTCGCACTTCGATCCAGAAGTCCACCGGGTTTTGAGCCAGAAGTCCTCAAGACTACGAGCCAGAAGTCCTCCGGGCTTTGAGCCAGAAGTCATCCGGGCTTCGAGCCAGAAGTCCTCCGGGCTTTGAGCTCAGTCAAGAAGCTTTTCAGGCATTGAGCCCAGAAGTCCTTCGGGCTTCAATTCGGAAGTCCTTCGGGTTTCAATCCGGCAGTCCTCCGGGCTTCGAGCAAGAAGTCCTCCGGGCTTCAAGCCAGAAATCCTCCAGGCTTCGAACCAGAAGTCCTCCGGGCTTCGAGCCAGAAGACCTCCGGGCTTCGAGCCAGAAGTCCTCCGGGCTTCGAGCCAGAATACTGGCTTACAGAAGTCCTCCGGGCTTCGAACCAGAAGTCCTCCAGGCTTCGAGCCAGAATTTTTCCAGAGTTCGAGCCAGAAGTCCTCCGGGCTTCGAGCCAGAAGTCCTCCGGGCTTCAATTCGGAAGTCCATCGGGTTTCAATCTGGCAGTTCTCCGGGCTTCGAGCCAGAAGTCCTCCGGGCTTCAAGCCAGAAGTCCTCCGGTCTTCGAGCCAGAAGTTCTCCGGGCTTCGAGCCAGAAGACCTCCGGGCTTCGAGCCAGAATACTGGCTCACAGAAGTCCTCCGGGCTTCGAACCAGAAGTCCTCCAGGCTTCGAGCCAGAATTCCTCCAGAGTTCGAGCCTGAAGATCTCCGGGCTTCGAGCCAGAATTCCTCCGGGCTTCCAGCCAGAAGTCCTCCGGGCTTCGAGCCAGAAGACCTCCGGGCTTCAGCCAGAATACTGGCTCACAGCCAGAATTCTTCCAGAGTTCGAGCCAGAAGTCCTCCGGGCTTCGAGCCAGAAGTCCTCCGGGCTTCAATTCGGAAGTCCTCTGGGCTTCAATTCGGACGCCCTTCGGGCTTCAATCTGGCAGTCCTCCGGGCTTCGAGCCAGAAGTCCTCCGGGCTTCGAGCCAGAAGTCCTCCGGGCTTCGAGCCAGAAGTCCTCCGGGCTTCGAGCCAGAAGTCCTCCGGGCTTCGAGCAAGAAGTCCTCCGGGCTTCGAGCCAGAAGTACTCCGGGCTTCGAGCCAGAAATCCTCCGGGCTTCGAGCCAGAAATCCTCCGGGCTTCGAGCCAGAATTCTGGCTCACATAAGTCCTCCGGGCTTCGAACCAGAAGTCCTCCAGGCTTCGAGCCAGAATTCTTCCAGAGTTCGAGCCAGAAGTCCTCCGGGCTTCGAGCCAGAAGTCCTCCGGGCTTCAATTCGGAAGTCCTCCGGGCTTCAATTCGGAAGTCCTTCGGGCTTCAATCTGGCAGTCCTCCGGGCTTCGAGCCAGAAGTCCTCCGGGCTTCGAGCCAGAAGTCCTCCGGGCTTCGAGCCAGAAGTCCTCCGGGCTTCGAGCCAGAAGTCCTCCGGGCTTCAATTCGGAAGTCCTCCGGGCTTCAATTCGGAAGTCCTTCGGGCTTCAATCTGGCAGTCCTCCGGGCTTCGAGCCAGAAGTCCTCCGGGCTTCGAGCCAGAATTCTGGCTCACATAAGTCCTCCGGGCTTCGAGCCAGAAGTCCTCCGGGCTTCGAGCCTGAAGTCCTCCGGGCTTCGAGCCAGATGTCCTCCGGGCTTCGAGCCAGAAGTCCTCCGGGCTTCGAGCCAGAAGTCCTCCGGGCTTCGAGCCAGAAGTCCTCCGGGCTTCGAGCCAGAAGTCCTCCGGGCTTCAATTCGGAAGTCCTCCGGGCTTCAATTCGGAAGTCCTTCGGGCTTCAATCTGGCAGTCCTCCGGGCTTCGAGCCAGAAGTCCTCCGGGCTTCGAGCCAGAAGTCCTCCGGGCTTCGAGCCAGAAGTCCTCCGGGCTTCGAGCCAGAAGTCCTCCGGGCTTCAATTCGGAAGTCCTCCGGGCTTCAATTCGGAAGTCCTTCGGGCTTCAATCTGGCAGTCCTCCGGGCTTCGAGCCAGAAGTCCTCCGGGCTTCGAGCCAGAAGTCCTCCGGGTTTCGAGCCAGAAGTCCTCCGGGCTTCGAGCCAGAAGTCCTCCGGGCTTCGAGCCAGAATTCTGGCTCACATAAGTCCTCCGGGCTTCGAGCCAGAAGTCCTCCGGGCTTCGAGCCAGAAGTCCTCCGGGCTTCGAGCCAGATGTCCTCCGGGCTTCGAGCCAGAAGTCCTCCGGGCTTCGAGCCAGAAGTCCTCCGGGCTTCGAGCCAGAAGTCCTCCGGGCTTCGAGCCAGAAGTCCTCCGGGCTTCGGGCCAGAAATCCTCCGGGCTTCGAGCCAGAAGTCCTCCGGGCTTCGAGCCAGAAGTCCTCCGGGCTTCGAGCCAGAAGTCCTCCGGGCTTCGAGCCAGAAGTCCTCCGGGCTTCGAGCCAGAAGTCCTCCGGGCTTCGAGCCAGAAGTCCTCCGGGCTTCGAGCCAGAAGTCCTCCGGGCTTCGAGCCAGAAGTCCTCCGGGCTTCGAGCCAGAAGTCCTCCGGGCTTCGAGCCAGAAGTCCTCCGGGCTTCGAGCCAGAAGTCCTCCGGGCTTCGAGCCAGAAGTCCTCCGGGCTTCGAGCCAGAAGTCCTCCGGGCTTCGGGCCAGAAATCCTCCGGGCTTCGAGCCAGAAGTCCTCCGGGCTTCGAGCCAGAAGTCCTCCGGGCTTCGAGCCAGAAGTCCTCCGGGCTTCGAGCCAGAAGTCCTCCGGGCTTCGAGCCAGAAGTCCTCCGGGCTTCGAGCCAGAAGTCCTCCGGGCTTCGAGCCAGAAGTCCTCCGGGCTTCGAGCCAGAAGTCCTCCGGGCTTCGAGCCAGAAGTCCTCCGGGCTTCGAGCCAGAAGTCCTCCGGGCTTCGAGCCAGAAGTCCTCCGGGCTTCGAGCCAGAAGTCCTCCGGGCTTCGAGCCAGAAGTCCTCCGGGCTTCGAGCCAGAAGTCCTCCGGGCTTCGAACCAGAAGTCCTCCGGGCTTCGAGCCAGAAGTCCTCCGGGCTTCAATTCGGAAGTCCTTCGGGCTTCAATCTGGCAGTCCTCCGGGCTTCGAGCCAGAAGTCCTCCGGGCTTCGAGCCAGAATTCTGGCTCACATAAGTCCTCCGGGCTTCGAGCCAGAAGTCCTCCGGGCTTCGAGCCAGAAGTCCTCCGGGCTTCGAGCCAGATGTCCTCCGGGCTTCGAGCCAGAAGTCCTCCGGGCTTCGAGCCAGAAGTCCTCCGGGCTTCGAGCCAGAAGTCCTCCGGGCTTCAATTCGGAAGTCCTCCGGGCTTCAATTCGGAAGTCCTTCGGGCTTCAATCTGGCAGTCCTCCGGGCTTCGAGCCAGAAGTCCTCCGGGCTTCGAGCCAGAAGTCCTCCGGGCTTCGAGCCAGAAGTCCTCCGGGCTTCGAGCCAGAAGTCCTCCGGGCTTCAATTCGGAAGTCCTTCGGGCTTCAATCTGGCAGTCCTCCGGGCTTCGAGCCAGAAGTCCTTCGGGCTTCGAGCCAGAAGTCCTCCGGGCTTCGAGCCAGAAGTCCTCCGGGCTTCGGGCCAGAAATCCTCCGGGCGACGAGCCAGAAGACCTCCGGGCTTCGAGCCAGAATTCTGGCTCACATAAGTCCTCCGGGCTTCGAGCCAGAAGTCCTCCGGGCTTTGAGCCAGAAGTCCTCCGGGCTTCGAGCCAGAAGTTCTCCGGGCTTCGAGCCAGAAGTCCTCCGGGCATCAATTCGGAAGTCCTTCGGGCTTCAATCTGGCAGTCCTCCGGGCTTCGAGCCAGAAGTCCTCCGGGCTTCGAGCCAGAAGTCCTCCGGGCTTCGGGCCAGAAATCCTCCGGGCGACGAGCCAGAAGACCTCCGGGCTTCGAGCCAGAATTCTGGCTCACATAAGTCCTCCGGGCTTCGAGCCAGAAGTCCTCCGGGCTTCGAGCCAGAAGTCCTCCGGGCTTCGAACCAGAAGTTCTCCGGGCTTCGAACCAGAAGTCCTCCGGGATTCGAACCAGAAGTCCTCCGGGCTTCATGTCAGAAGACCTCCGGGCTCCATGTCAGAAGAACTCCGGGCTTCATGTCAGTAGACCTCCGGGATTCGAACCAGAAGTCCTCCGGGCTTCATGTCAGAAGACCTCCGGGCTTCATGTCAGAAGAACTCCGGGCTTCATGTCAGTAGACCTCCGGGCCTCGAGACAGAAATCAATTGGGCTTCGAGACAGAAGTCCTCTGGGCTTCGAGACAGAAGTCCTCTGGGCTTCGAGCCCAAAAGTCCTCTAGGCTTCTAGCCAGAAGTCCTGCGGGCTTGGAGCCAGAAGTCTCTGGGCTTCGAGCCAGAAGTCCTCTGGGCTTCGAGCCAGAAGTCCTCCGGGCTTCGAGCCAGAAGTCCTCCGGGCTTCGAGCCAGAAGTCCTCCGGGCTTCGAGCCAGAAGTCCTCCGGGCTTCGAGCCAGAAGTCCTCCGGGCTTCGAGCCAGATGTCCTCCGGGCTTCGAGCCAGAAGTCCTCCGGGCTTCGAGCCAGAAGTCCTCCGGGCTTCGAGCCAGAAGTCCTCCGGGCTTCGAGCCAGAAGTCCTCCGGGCTTCGAGCCAGAAATCCTCCGGGCGACGAGCCAGAAGACCTCCGGGCTTCGAGCCAGAATTATGGCTCACATAAGTCCTCCGGGCTTCGAACGAGAAGACCTCCAGGCTTCGTGCCAGAATTCCTCCGGAGTTCGAGCCAGAAGTCCTCCGGGCTTCGAACCAGAAGTTCTCCGGACTTCGAACCAGAAGTCCTCCGAGATTCGAACCAGAAGTCCTCCGGGATTCATGTCAGAAGACCTCCGGGCTTCATGTCAGAAGAACTCCGGGCTTCATGTCAGTAGACCTCCGGGCCTCGAGACAGAAATCAAGTGGGCTTCGAGACAGAAGTCCTCTGGGCTTCGAGCCCAAAAGTCCTCTAGGCTTCTAGCCAGAAGTCCTGTGGGCTTGGAGCCAGAAGTCCTCTGGGCTTCGAGCCAGAAGACCTCCGGGCTTCGAGCCAGAAATTCTCCGGGCTTCGAGCCCAAAAGTTCTCCGGGTTTCGAGCCCAGAATTCCTCCGGGCTTCGAACCTACAAGTTGTCCGCACTTCGGGCTCAGAAGTCCTCCGGGCTTCGGGCTCAAAACTCCTTCGGGCTTGGAACCAGAAGTCCTCCTGGCTTTGAACCAGGAGTCCTCCGGGCTTCGAACCAGAAGTGCTCCAGGCTTCCAGTCAGAAGTATTCCGGGGCTCGAGTAAGAATCCTCCGGGCATCGAGCCAGAAGTCCTCCGGGCTTCGAGCCTAGAATTCCTCCGTGCTTCGACACAAAAGTCCTCCGGGCTTCCGCCCAGAATTTCTCCGGACTTCGACCCAGAAGTTCTCCAGGCTTCAACCCAAAAGTCCAGGCTTCGAGCCAGAAGTCCTCCGGGCTTCGAGCCAGAAGTCCTCCGGGCTTCGAACCAGAAGTGCTCCGGGCTTCCAGTCAGAAGTATTCCGGGGCTCGAGTAAGAATCCTCCGGGCATCGAGCCAGAAGTCCTCCGGGCTTCGAGCCTAGAATTCCTCCGTGCTTCGACACAAGAGTCCTCCGGGCTTCCACCCAGAATTTCTCAGGACTTCGACCCAGAAGTTCTCCAGGCTTCAACCCAAAAGTCCAGGCTTCGAGCCAGAAGTCCTCCGGGCTTCGAGCCAGAAGTCCTCCGGGCTTCGAGCCAGAAGTTCTCCGGGCTTCGAGCCAGAAATCCTCCGGGCGTCGAGCCAGAAGACCTCCGGGCTTCGAGCCAGAATTCTGGCTCACATAAGTCCTCCGGACTTCGAACCAGTAGTCCTCCAGGCTTCAAGCCAGAATTCCTCCGGAGTTCGAGCCGGAAGTCCTCCGGGCTTCGAACCAGAAGTTCTCCGGGCTTCGAACCAGAAGTCCTCCGGGCTTCGAACCAGAAGTCCTCCGGGCTTCATGTCAGAAGACCTCCGGGCTTCGAGACAGAAATCAAGTGGGCTTCGAGACAGAAGTCCTCTAGGCTTCGAGCCCAAAAGTCCTCTAGGCTTCTAGCCAGAAGTCCTGCGGGCTTGGAGCCAGAAGTCCTCTGGGCTTCGAGCCAGAAGACCTCCGGGCTTCGAACCAGAAATTCTCCGGGCTTCGAGCCCAGTTCTCCGAATTTCGAGCCCAGAATTCCTCCAGGCTTCGAACCTACAAGTTGTCCAGACTTTGGGCTCAGAAGTCCTCCGGGCTTCGGGCTCAAAACTCCTTCGGGCTTGGAACCAGAAGTCCTCCTGGCTTTGAACCTGAAATGCGCCAGGCTTCCAGTCAGAAGTATTCCGGGTTTCGAGTAAGAATCCTCCGGGCATCGAGTCCAGAAGTCCTCCGGGCTTCGAGCCTAGAATTCCTCTGTGCTTCGACACAAAAGTCCTCCGGGCTTCGAGCCAGAAGTCCTCCGGGCTTCGAACCAGAAGTCCTCCGGGCTTCGACCCAGAAGTCCTTCGGGCTTCGAGCCAGAAGTCCTCCGGGCTTCAAGCCAGAAGTCTTCCGGGCTTCGAGCCAAAAGTCCATCGGGCTTCAACCCAGAAGTCCTTCAGGCTTCAACCCAAAAATCCTCTGGACTTCGAGCCAGAAGTTCTCCGAACTTCAAGCCAGAAGTCTTCCGGGCTTCCACCCAATAGTCTTCCAGGCTTTAAGCTGCAAATTGAAAATGATCAATATTACTTGAACGATTTGAAGTTGTGTCGAATATGGCGACCGTAATACTACTATAGCAGAAAACATGAAGCAAAGTACATGTACGAAGCATGTCTCATTTTTTAAATACTATGCAGCACGCATGAAAAATCTTATGTTTTCTTATTTTACCAACTACACTGAAACAAATCGAAACCTAACAACTTGTCGTAATGATGTTCCATACTAATCCATTTTTGTTTCATATCTTACTCTCTTCTCTTCCAACTTTTCTTCCGAAACGATTCTTATACTTTCAGTTAGCTGACGATGAATGGCTAGCGCCCAGCCTTCTAGTGTAGCTCCCTTGATGGCCATCGTCACTGTGCGGCTGTGCGGTGCCACAGCACAAGTAGAGCTCCCTCCCCTCCCTTCTGATTCCGCAGATCAATCAGTCAGTCAAGCAAACCCAAATTCCGTGTTCCTTCATGACCACGTCGCGCAATTTGGCACGGCCATCACCAACGGTGGGAGGATCGCAAACCAAAAAAAACAAAAATCAAACAATGAAACAAAGCCTCTCAGTGCTGAGTCCACAGAGGGCACCACTAGTTTTATCTCGCATTTTCCGGTCGATAGTCCGAGCGAAAATGGCAAAAGTAGGCGCGTTGAAACAAGCGACGTTATTGAAGCGATTTGTGAAAACAAAACTTAAAGTATTACACATACACTGAGAAAAAAAGGTTGGTGATTGTACCAAGAAAAAAAATAACAAAAAAAAATAAAACACAAACACACACATGGCATATAAGAAAATTGACATAATTGGTAAGACATACCCTTAGATAGTAACAATGAAAGAAGCAGCGTTAACGACGTTTGTAAATATAATATTGGAATTAAATGAAGAGAAAGAGGTGAGAAACCTGCTTAAATCATGTGAGAGAAAGCGAATTGTAGACAGGTAAGACATGCAGCAATTGGAAAATATTCACACATATTAGAAACACATGCAGCTCTGAATCGTCCAGCGAAGTGAAAGAGAAACAACCCAAACCGAATCAAAGTCGGAAGCGCACTTTTCGAATCATTTGTTTGTATCCGCAAAACAGTCGTCTAGTAAGTCCATCTCACGATCACACAAAGTATTAGACCGTTTATTTTACGACTTGCGTGTTTTTCGAGTCGCTCTATTTTCGGAGGTTTTTATAACGAAATCAAAACTAACGGAACGAAAGAGTTATTTTTCGATATGATTGTTTCAAACCAGTATGATTGTTGAATCAAACGACAAAACCATAGTGCAAAAATACCGTATTTTAGTACAATCAATCGTTTTTCTTTTCGAATTCTATTTTTTCTATTTACTTTTTTGCCAATGAAGACAACCAAACTTAGAAACAGATTGCGGTACATCCGGTTTTAGCGAATAGAAGGAGAAACACATCACAACGTATGAGAATTGGGCAAGAATTTCGCGCTCTCTCTTCACACTTGCACATAAAACGTACATGGATATAATACACTCTTATACATATACAAGAACAAACAACATAGATAGGGATTATTTTAAAGAAGTACACGTGAAGGGAGGATAAATGCAAATAACACAAATTTACAGAATTGAAAAGGCAAATCAGTTGGGCCCTTTATCTTTAATCGCAGTAAACCACAAACCAGCAAACCAACTTACACATACAACAATAGCTGATGGTATGAAGAATGCCACTAACACTACTTTATTTAAGGAATTGGGTCTCCGAGTGGATCGCCCGCTAAAAAAACAACCAAACCACAATGTTAGTGAGTAGAGAAAGTATTAACAAACCATCTTAAACGAACAAGCAAGCAAGTAAACCTTAACCAATAAAACAAAATCAAACAAACAACATTTAACACAAACACACCCATGCATACGCCACGAAGCAATTACCTAGAAAAGATGAAATGAAGAAAAAACATACAATTAACTTTATTGGAAGCTATGGACAAACTATGTTCGAAGCACACTCACACACTAACTTGAAATACTACATTTATAAACAAGGGAAGAAACCATGGAAATACGTTGAACAGTAGTAGTCAATACTAAACATAATCTTGTAGATCGTAGTAGGCGCACATAATTTTAGTGTAATTCTTTTTTGAAACCCGTTCATTGAATGCTTCGTCGTCGTGTGGAAACCCCGTGCGAGGACTTTGATTTGTGAGACGATGTTAGAGCCGACCAAAACCCGTTCGTATGACGCGACACGACACTGTGTTGTATTCGACCTTCTTCCAGAACCCCTTAAAACTCTACCCCCCTACCCCTATGCCCCCTCGTTCAACAGTAGTGTCTAATGAAAACTAGTTGTGTTGTTAGTGAGTAACTGCTTTGTTACATCCTACCCGGTGAACCTGTCTAAGAAACATGAAATCACGCCAAAACGGTTCGATCTTTGATGGTAGTAGTGAAGTGTGCTGTTGCTCTCCGCAGAGCTCAATCTCCCCCCGTTTTTTTCAGTTCTGTCGATTTTTGTCGACAGGGGAACCGTTCCTCAGTTGACACAATCGTTTTGTATGTTCAAAATCGCGCAAAGTAGGCACCGTCTTTCTTCCTATCTGGTTGGACGGAACACGTCAAAGTAGCCATTGATTTTCTGTAGGTTTGTATAGATGGAAGTGGAGAACCGCAAACTAGTAAAATCAATCCCAGCAACCGAGGAAGTTTTTTTGAGGCAGAGAATAATGCAATCAAGTCTTCTAGTGGAACGAAAGAAAAAGAAGGATAGTTAAAAACGAAAGAAGAGCGATTGCTAGATCGAGAAAGGGACGCTAGGAAAGTAAGTAAGACAGAAAACTATTGAGAATCACTCCCAGATTTTTTGACAGGAGGCAACCATATCTTTATATATACATATAGTCAGAACGGAAAAGAGTATGGACACTAGAAAAAAATCCAATGGGTTAGGGCAGTGACCGGCATTACACTATAGCGATTAGTTGGCCGCTAGGAAAGGCAAAACCAGTTTCCACCCGTTCCAAGCTCAGTTCCAGTTTTTTCCCTTAGCAGCAGCAACAACAACGGTGGCATTTCTATGAACGCACACTTACCCAGGCAGACATTCACGAGAAAAAAAACATTAACAGGTGGTATGCGTTGAGAAGGTGAGCAATGGTGGAATACGAACATGTGAAATGATTTTTTTTTTTTCATGAAAAGAGACTCTTCTTCTTTTGTTCCTATTGAGACGGCCATATTTGTATTCTAAATGAATCTATGACGAAAGGTCGAAAGACAAAACGATGGAAGAACAAAAGGCCGAAGTTGTAAAAGTTCGAAACTATTTTTTTACGAACAGATAATATTTCATGAAGCTGTGCTTAAGCCTAGGCTTTAGAGCCAAGATACAAGGATGAAATACCTGTGTCTCATTCTAAGAGAAAAGACATTCGGACCTATTGGAGTGTGCATTAACTAGAATGGAATAGAAGAGAGAATTTCGCAAGAAGCCTATCGCTTTCAAAATGTTGTCCTTTCAAGTTTTTATCCTTCCGACGTTTTGTCTTTCTGAGTCTTGTTTCTGAACCATTTTCACGACTTAATATTTTTAAATATTGTCCAAAAATAGTTGTAAATTAATAACGAGAGCCTCTGTATTCTGAAATGAGAATCATTTTACATGTTTGTATTAAAAGAAAGCTCTGGAGTTGAAGCAAGTTGTCAGTGAAAGAGATGTGTCTTTTCAGAATTTTCAAATTTGTTTTCTAGGCTCAACAGATTTATTGTTATTTCATTGCAATCTTGGTGAAGGGAGATTTTCGGATCAACAATCGCAACAACCAATCTCTTGGTTGTTTGCAAATAAGGTTAATAATCTTGCAGTTCTAAAAAAGTCCTCCGGGCGTCGAGCCAAGAAGTCCTACGAGCTTCGAGCTAGAGATCCTCCGGACATCGAGCCAGAAGTCCTCCGGGCTTCGAGCCAGAAGTCCTCCGAGCTTCGAGCCAAAAGTCCTCCGGGCTTCGAGCCAGAAGTCCTCCAGGATTCGAGCCAGAAGTCCTCCGGGCTTCGAGCCAGAAGTCCTCCGGGCTTCGAACCAGAAGTCCTCCGGGCTTCGAACCAGAAGTCCTCCGGGCTTCGAACCAGAAGTCCTCCGGGCTTCGAACCAGAAGTCCTCCGGGCTTCGAACCAGAAGTCCTCCGGGCTTCAAGCCAGAAGTCCTCCGGGCTTCGAGCCCGAAGTCCTCTGGGCTTGGAGCCAGAAGTCCTCTGGGCTTCGAGCCAGAAGTCCTCTGGGCTTCGAGCTAGAAGTCCTCCGGGCTTCGAGCCAGAAGTCCTCCGGGCTTCGAGCCAGAAGTCCTCCGGGCTTCGAGCCAGAAGTCCTCCGTGCTTTGAGCCAGAAGTCCTTCGGGCTAAGAGCCCCTTCGGTGCTCCTAGCATCGAACTAGAAACCCTCCGGGCTTCGATCCAGAAGTCCTAAGAATTGCTGTAAAATCTTTCAATGATACTCATTGTCAAGTCTGATCCAACTCCAGAGAATTCCCACTTCCACCATCATGCTAAGTACTTTTAAATCGACTCAATGCTGCACAATTACGACAAAAATCAAACATGTAAATATGAAATCAAAACTTGAGCTGTTATTTAAAAGACCAGTAATTAAATGAACGAAACAAAACAGTAGCATTACACCTAAATCAAACAAATGCCCGATTATGCAATTCAATTTTAAACAAAGTTTTGGTTGTGACAAGGGCGAAAGCCTATCTAGCGAAATCAGACGGAAACCGAAACTTTAGATTGAAGAATCAGAATCAAAACTGTTTACTCGAAACGGCAAATACTTAATTATAAAAAAGAACGTTGCTCTTCATAAGTTTACTTTCAAAAGCACACAAAAATCAAAACAGCCAAAACCAAGCCGGAAATAAATAAGAAAACTAATTGTCAGACATTTGGAAGGCGTTCAGAGCATAAGCAAATGCATACAGACATACACACACTTTGCAAATGGCGTGAATACTAGCTAAAAAGAAAGCAAACACATGATAAGAAATAAAAGTAAAACATAAACTTAATTAATGGCAATCGAGAATTGTTGTACTATTGCAATAAACTCAAAATATTTAAAAACGCAAAACGACAAACGAAACATGAAATAATCAATCAACAGAACTCAGCGTTGATTTTCAGCAATAAACGGAAAGACAGTCAAACGAGAAGCGAGCAAAACAAGAAGCAAGAAGAAACCTAAGGTTGCAGGATCTAACCCTGGTAATTAAAAAAAATATTACTCGAAACTGAAAAGCATTAGAAAGCAACACAGTTCAATCCCTTGTGTGAATATCCTGTTATATTATTATCGTTCCCCTGTGTTCCAGTCTCAATCGTGTTAAGTTTTGGTTTTACCCTCTAGGAAAAAAATACTACTAATGCAAAGAACGAACATTGCGAATGAAAACTAAAACTCACATAAAGTAAAAGAAGAAAGAAACACACATACACACTCACACTTACTATCCTGTGATTTTAGCTGAAATTAGTGCAAAAAAAAGTAAGAATTGAAAAAAAAATGAAAACAAGAAACTACTGTTGGCTGTTGTTTAGAACTACGTTCTTGTTTTCTAACTTTGATTTACTTCGTTTCCGAATGTTCGGTTTCTTCACGGATTGGATTCAAAATCTATCGACTGTTGTATCAGCCTGTCACGTCCCGTTGCGTGGAATGTTCGAGCCGCCAACTTTCCACAATACCCTCTTCATTCTCCTGTTGAGATTCTTTTTTTTTTCGTTGACTTTCATTTCTGTTTGACTTGTTTTACTTTGTTTCGTTCTCCGTTCTAAAACCCCCTTTGAGGCAATTATCATTAATGGAACAAAATGTGGATAAATATTTTTAATGAAATTATATTAAAGTGAAAAGTAAGGAAAAATGAAAACACATAGATTAGTAAAATGAATATATTTATAGTGTTATACTTGAAAATAACAACATAACTGATATGAAAATATAAATTTATTATATATACATTAAACAAAAAAGGTAAATAAACAATATAATGAAATATAATATATGAATTGAATGTAAGGCATTTTTTACCAAGAAAAAAAAACAAGAAAAAGACAAAAAACCAATATATATACACAACACACATAAAATATATATTACGAGCATGGGAATGGCATAACAAACTGTGGAGTGGAATTATGGAAAATAACGAAGTAAATTTAAATAAATGAACAAAACCCAAAATTGTGAATAAGTAAAGGAATTATATACAAGCAAAAATTAATTATTTTGACGAAAGCAAAATCGAAAAAACATACTATATTTATAACAAAACAAGTAAGTAAACAACCAAGTACAGTTAAATGAGACCATAGTCAATAGCATACAATTATTGCAGCAGCAAAACACGACATGCATAAGTCACAAAAACACACAGACATTGAGCGGAAGGCTTTCTTTGTGTTACGAACACGGTTAGAAGAGAATGCTTGTGAAATGCTGTAGGAAATCAACAGGAAAGCTTTGAAACTCAAGCACAAAGCATTCATTTTGACCAGCTTGAAACGAAAGAGAGCCGAAAGCAAATATTAAAAGGAGAAAACAAACCTAGCAAGTAATAGAAACAAGTGAATTAAACAAAAAAACAAGAATATTGAATTAAGTGGGAAGACAAGATATTACAACATTTGCACACTATAGATGTAGAAGCACCAAAAACAAAACACAATGAATAAGCATAAATGAAATTGTTATAAACCAAGAGGAAAAAAAGATCAATTTAAGGAAAAAAAACTATCATAGAGAAAAATAACGCAGCAACCAAAAAGAAAAATAAAGAGTCCCAAGTAAACCGAAGAAAATCTTGTGAAAGACTTGGGTAAAAAACACAAAAAAACGATATTTAGTAGGCTGTGGTTTATAAAGGGTGTTTTGTTTCATCTTTTCTTCCAAGAATGAGAAAATAAAATGCAAAATTCGTCGGTGTGACCGGACAGCATGTGCCCCTCCAAACTTCCGGGCTCACTAAGAGTAAAGAAAGAAAACCACATACAAACATATATTAAAACGAGAAAAAAAATAAAATGCATTGCGCGAAAAGGCGCAAAATACACAAAGGTTTCCATTCGGCAAAACAAGCAGTGCGAGTTTTCTTTCTTTCCTCAGAGAAACAAAACGGCGGCACACAAAAAGCGATGGATCAAAGAAAAACTTTAAAAAAGAAACAAACCAAATCAGAGGAGAGAACCCATAGGAAAAGACAGAATCTTAAACATTTTGATAGGGTTACTGATATTTTTTCCAAAAAAAAAAGTATATATGAACCGTTTTTTTACCCATTTTGATAAAATTTGATAAAGCGAACAAAAAATGATGAGACAAAACAACGCCCCCAAGTAGCCAGACGAGGATATTATTGAGTAGAATAAAACAAAAAAAAAACAAGCACACATAAATCGAAAATATTTAAGCAAAAAAAAACAAAAACCACTTAAGAGAAGACATGGTCGGGAAAAAAGAACAACGCAAAAACATATGTTTAAAAACATAACCAGAAAAAAATAAACAAATATTCGTTGATAAAAATGAGTGAAAAATTTACAAATTACTATTATTTAACCAAACAACAAATAGAGCAGCGCAAACAGAGATTGCAAACAAGCATAAACAAAAAAAATACACCGCCACTGAAAAGATATTTCCGATAACAGAAAACAAAAACAATGGCAAACGAAATGAGCACATATTGGGTTTTGGTAATCAGCAAACAGCAAAAAGCAAAACAAACAGTTGAATGGCGAAAGCAGAAATCATTAGCAAGATTTGCACAGAGCAGAAGGGAAAGCATTTACAGACACAGACACACACACACAATTACACTGAGCAAAAAGAAAAATTGGTGAGGAGATAGCAGTAGATTGACGAAATACAATTATTGTAACGGAAGTAAGCAGAAAACTTGAGGAGAATGCAGAAAAAAAACAGTGGAGACAAAACTATATTAGAAATAACGTTATATATGAAAAGAAAAATTATCAATAAACATGGTAAACAAAAACAATAAGTTTGATGATATGTGATGACAAATCCTGTTGATTTTGAACCCTTTTTAAATATACAAATTGATAAAACATTGAAATTTTACCACTTCAAACTTTCTACAACTTGTTCAAGATACTCACTCAGTTCTTGTTGAGGAGGCTCATATCAAACTTATTAGGAGCTTTTTCGCTAGGTTCCAATTAGGTTTATAGTAGAGCCCTTATTGAGCTTGAAAACTGTCTAATATGATCCTAGAAACTTGATGGCAAGTTTAAAGTTTCTAAGATTTCCGCTCTGTACTTTATGTAGCCTAACATTCCGCATTTGTGGGGAGTAGTGCTTTATTCGTTGATTCTGTTGTTCGCTCTTTTAGGGCGACCAACGGAATCCGGAACAAATCACCTTTTTCCGTAACCAAACCCCAATATTTTCTTGTGGAAGTGCGGAGGACTCCTTGGCTACCATAAAACAAGTAACACGTCCACATTTCCCTCTCATTCTCAAATTGGCCTACATTCGTACGCAGCCGGCGCCATTATTGTTTGTTATATTAATAAGAGCGCCGGTAATTACACATTGAGGATGCTACTGATCCTGAGCACAGTCAGGTCTCAGCTCTCATTCGATTGATTCTTGTGAAATTTGGTAGGCAATAAGCTCATACTATGCCTCAGTCTCAAACGAAAAAAAACTTTTCCAAAACATCAAAAAGTACCTTTTATAATTGTAAGCTCTCAGTTAATAACAGTGGAAGTGCTCATAAGAACACTAAGCTGAGAAGCAGGCTCTGTCCCTGTGAGGATGTAATGCCAAGAAGAAAAAGTTGAGGGACGGATCTGGTGTAGTGGTTAGAACACACGCCGACGACCTGGGATCGAATCCCATCCCCGAGATAGTAACTAAAACATTCAGTGACGACTTTCGTCGGAAGCGAAGTAAAGTCATTGGTCCTGAGATGAACTAGCCCAGGGCTTAGAATCTCATTGATAAAGATAGAAAAAGAATGATATATTTAGGAAATATCCAAAAAATTGATCAATGTTTCTCCAGATTACGGTGCGTAGTATCACTGAACAAGTCGTAAAAGTCCCCAAGCCAATTAACTGGAACCTTACAAAGGTGTTAAAATTGAATGCACCAATAAAACATATGGTTTATCACGTGGTCAAATTTTAATCCGAAAGTAGGCAAATTTAGGACTAAATAATTTTTTTGCGATATATGCTCGTGCAATATGATGCGATTATAGACATCACACTGTTTATGTCAAATGTATATTTATTCAGTTAAAGAGTGCCGTAGGAATCGGGAAAAATAATCGTGTCAGTAGTATGTAGTTTTTTGATTCCATTGTATGCTTCTGTAGGGCGATCAACGGAATCAAGATCAATTGTGTTCGGTACGCGTTGTGCGTGTGATGAAAGATATTCGAATTAACTCAAGGATGGATTGCCAACTGGTGAGCTCGTTTCATGCATATAATAACAATTTTTTATCGCGGCAACGTTACGCTTATGAAATTTTCAAACAAATTGTAGATTGTTCATCACTACAAGTGTCGACATAACCCTTATTCCTGTTACATATAACTTCAGTACACATACTTGGTTTTCGTCATTACTAAACATAACCTTTAAATGGTTCGACATTATGAATGTAGCCATACTTTCACTTGGAGAAAAAGATTCAAAACTAGTTTTAAAAAAGGGTTATACTTCTTCCTCCTTATCCATGGATCGCATCACCGACCAAAGATGACTTCCAGATCTTTTTCCTCCCTCACCAATCAACTCCCTTCTCGTGGTAATTGTGGAGATGCAGAAGTATTCTCGGCCTCTAGAAGCAACACACAACCCTCATTTACCAGCCTACTACATCTCTCCTTGTCTTTGATAAAAATAAAATAATCATTCGACTTAATTTCTTGGTTGATTACTGTAACGTTGTATGTTCATTTGCTTTGCCTCTTCAATTGCTGTGTCATCGACGACTTTTTTCTATTCTAGTCTAGCCACAACACACAAAAAAAAACTTGGGAAGAAAATACAGATCAATACCATTGCCGAGATTTCTAGTTTTCTCCGCACTTGACAATTAGTACGTCTGTTGGCATCATCATTCTGCAGCCAACCGCCATGCAGTGTATAGTCGAAGTGTATTATGGTCCAAATGGCTGTCAATTTTTTCTCTCCGTCGAGTTACTTAGCGTTGAAAATTGTGCTTTTCTAAATTTTAGGGAAACGAAATATTAGTAGATTATCACTAACATTTAACAATTAACTATTTATCTATTTGATACATTACCGTCTCTTAGATTTTAGAGGTAAATTGAACAACTGCTTCGTATTCATGCTTTTTATTTGCTTCGGCAGTTATGGATTCCAATTTCCACTCATCAATATGATTCTTCTTATTTTGTTACAAATCTGAGTAGTTGAATTTTTCGTGCTGAAATTAAACTATTGATTCTATTTAATATTTTTTATATTTTAATATTTAATATAGGATTAATTCTTCTTCTGCATTTCTTATGGAGAAGTAGACCAGCATCATTCAAGATGTTTTCTTTGCTCTCTACTTATCGACTAAGAGCGAACTGGACGATATGCGTCGTTTCTTCATATCGTTTAGGAATGGGAGAAAAATTTCAACCATAGAAACGGACCAGGGTTTCTGCACTGTTCGTTTCTTATGGAGAGTAGACCGGAATTACTTTGAGTATTCCCTTTAATCTCTACTGATTGTTAAAGTACTGGAACTGAATAGTTTACAATATCCTTAATCTTGTTTGTTTTTTTTTTTACCTTCAGGCCTTTCGATTACGAAAACGCTTTTACACACCAGAACTACTTAACGCATTCTTCTCGCATTGCGTATTGTTTTCACATTTATTTCCAATCGGCTTCTGCATTCGTATTTGGGAATTACTTTCATATTATTTTTATTATAGCAATCACGATTAACATATCTATTTTATCTATTTAATCATTACTTGCATCTTCAGTTCGTTATAAATTTTTTACTCACGCCAATTTTCAGAGCAAGAAATGAGAAAAAGCTCACTGCTTGTAAATGCAAGCAATTTGATACATTTTAATCAAATTTATTTAAGAGCCAGTTCGCGAGAGCCGCAACCCCTTCTTGTATTGATGTTCTTCGATCAGGCTGAAATTTTCAGGGATTGTTCTACTATATAAAAGATGATGTTTTGCAAAATTTTAGATTTTCATATTAGGGGGAAGTGAGACAAAACGACCCCGAATGATTTCATGTCACTGAATATGCAAAATCACAAAAACTGATATAACTATAGAAAAACTGCAAGGATTACGTTGAAATTTGGCTTCATTACTCTACGTTATATAAACTTTGAGATAAGCATGGTATATGAATTTTAAAAGTACTTCAAATCGATAAAAACAAGTTTTTCATAAAAAAAAATTAGTGATTTTCAAATCGATTTTTTTCTTACCAACCGAACTAGGTCAAAAAACTAAATATGACGTTTTGTAGGGCAACTCATGGGCTTTCATTTAAGGTGTAATCCAAATATGCCGTTTCAAAAATTTTCGAAAAAAAAAATTTTTTTTGGGGGAGTGTTTGAATTTGAGCCATTTTGCGAGTACCGCAACCGCCTTGTCTAGAGAGGTTGTATTGATGTTCTCCGATTGAGCTGAAATTTACAAGAGTTGTTTTCTTATATAAAAGAATATATTCCGCAAAATTTCAGATTTTTATATTAGGGAGAAGTGGTACAAAATAACCACTAATGATTTAATGTATAAAAAATGCAAAATCAATTAATGTGCTATAATAGCGATAGTAAAAATGCACGATTTTGTATGAAATTTGGCATGTTTACTTAACGTTATATGAACTTCAAAATGAACATGGTATTTGGATTAGATAAATATTTCAAATTCATGTTTTATTTTATTTATTTATTTTTTTTTTCATAAAATTAGTTTATTTTCAAATCGACTTATATTTTTGTCAACCGAACTAGGTCAAAAAACTAAATATGAAGATTTGTAGGGAAACTCATTCGCGGTGTACCGTAGTGAATCAAAATTCGGACGGTACCAATATCCGGACACACTGATAATATTTACCAATAAAATGCTAAATATGCTGTAAATATAGTTTAAAATAGTAAAAAGAGGCTGTCCGGAATTGGAGCCCAATATTTTTGAATCTGGACATTGTATTGGAATTTTGTGTTTCGATGCCGTAAGTACACAATTTTCAAATAAAACTGGAATAATACTTTGAACATCATCAACACATGAGTAATATGTAATAAGAACAATACTGTGCGTCGTTCATTGAACCAATCAGTGATGATTGCAGTTTAAACCACCAACATGTCTGTCCAAACAACTTAATCACAAACATTGCTTACACAATATGTGTTCATTACTATTCAAAAAGAAACCCATTTGGCAGAACTACACTTTTTATAAGGGAAAAGTGGGTCAAAATGACCCCCAATATTTTTGTGTCGGTAAACACACAAAATCACAAGAACTACTGTAACGTTTAAACGGATTGTACTGAAAAATATGTTTTTTTTTTTGTAAAAACACACAATTTTCCGTGGAAAAATGCAATTTTTAACAATCTTTGTCTCTCTTTCACTCTTTCGAGAAATTTGCAAACATCAAGGCTAGTAAAAGTCAAAATTCCATTCAAGATATAAACAGTACAGTGTCTCATAGCAGCCATATGTGCAGTCTGTCTAAACTAAGCTAAACTCAATTATTTACAAATTGATCTCTAGCAAACATACCATCATACACACATACATGTGACCCTCCCATTCAAACCCATCAAATATTATCCAAATTAATGCGGTAGTTGATTCCCATCCAAACAGCGTGAGAAGAAACAACGCCTACTACTGAACCGCCGAGGCTGCTAACGAAAACATTGGTGCAATGACTTATTGTTATCCACATCATCACTTTTGCAAGAAAGTGACATTTCTTTCAGATATGGCAGCGGCAACACGGTATGATATAATCAGTATTACAACTACCGACAAGAGGCTTCCATACGCTGCTCATACCGCCTGGATTTTGATTCACCGCGGTACACCGCGAATGAAAGCCCTTGAGTTGCCCTACAAAACTTCAACCTAGTTCGGTTGACCAAAAATAAGTCGATATGAATAAAAAAACTAATTATACAAAATAACAGGTTTTTCTCGATTTGAAACATTTAAAAGTTCATATAACATTAAGTAAACATGTCAAATTTCACACAAAATCGTGCATTTTTACTATCGCTATTATAGCAGTTTAATTAATTTTGTATTTTTTATATATTAAATCATTAGTGGTAATTGTGTACCACTTTCCCCTAATATAAAATTCTAAAATTTTGCGAAATATCTAACATATATATCTAACACATAGGAACATATATATCTAACACATAGGAAAACAACTCCTGTAAATTTCAGCTCGATCGGAGAACATCAATACAACCTCTCTAGACAAGGCGGTTGCGGTACTCGCAAAATGGCTCAAGTTCAAACACTACCCCGAAAAAAATATTTTTTTCGAAAATTTTTGAAACGGCATATTTGGATTACACCTCAAATGAAAGCCCATGAGTTGCCCTACAAAAGTTCATATTTAGTTTTTTGACCTAGTTCGGTTGGTAAGAAAAAAATCGATTTGAAAATCACTAATTTTTTTATGACAAACTCATTTTTTTCGATTTGAAGTACTTTCAAAATCCATATACCATGCCAATCTCAAATTTTATATAACGTAGAGTATTCATGCCAAATTTCAACATAATCCGTGCACTTTTACTATAGTTATATCAGTTTTTGTGATTTTGCATGTTCAGTGACATGAAATCATTGGGGGTCATTTTGTCTCACTTCCCCCTAATATGAAAATTTAATATTTTGCAAAACATCATCTTTTATATAGAAGAACAATCCCTGAAAATTTCAGCCTGATCGGAGAACATCAATACAACTTCCCTTGGAAAGGGGGTTGCGGCTCTCGCGAACTGGCTCTTAATAAAATTGATTTTAATATAGATCATATTCATATATTTTAATATGAATGATAACAAAAGTTGATCCAATGAATGATCGTTAAGGCAGGACTGATAGTAGGTAGACTTGGGTTTTATTTTAATGCAAGTCTCTATGTTTAATGGATGGTCTCTAAAGTCTCTTTTTCTTTATTTTGCTTGCATTGAATCCTGATGCAAAATATTTGCCAACGTTTGTCCTACCCATGGTTTCGAACGTGGACGCGCCTCTGCAAACAACTGACTATGTCTAAAATGTTTACAAATCATTCATTCAATATTTTGACTTAACTCTAACATCATCTCTGACAATTATTATGATAATTAAAAGCAAAACAGGAATAAGCGGCATTGCTACAAGTATGCATGTGTTCCCCGTAACGCGGGTAGATCACCTTTTCGTGGTGCGTTACGGCGTAAGATCTACCAATTGGAACTCTAGTCCCATCTTGTTTGTCGGGCTAGGGTAATATGTTCTGGTAATTCAAGGATTCGCGGTACAAAGTCCTTGTTACTGGCAACAGTTTCTGAAAATTAATCTATTTTACCTAGCAGATGGTTAAAGACTCGGAGTTGGTCAGTCCCGAGACTACACTTGAAGCCAGGATAACAATCATGAGTATTAACTCAACAAGGACTGTAAGTACTGGTAGTTCAAGGACTCACGTGAATTCTGATTACTAAACAAATTTTCTAGCTTAATTCGGTTTTGCTGCTAGCATAAAGCCCCTTTTTTCTAGTATTTTTCTGGGACTAGACTAAAAGCGAAACAAGGATGTGACTAGAGTTCCGTTGCATGGTCAAATATTAGTAGTACCGAATTGATTCCTCAGAAATTTAATCGATTATGTTTGCTAAGGGGCGCGCTTTCGCTGAGATGTAAATTTCTATGAAGGGTGTAAATAGCGGGACCTTTTCATCATAGTCGATTTTTATCATTATTTTCTGAGGAATCAAAACAAAAACTGTACAGAAATCGATGCTTCAATACCTATCAATGGAAATTGAGTAATGCGACATGCACTATGGACCTTTGCACGGATTCACTATTTGACGTTTTAGCGGTGCCGTGTTATTTATGTGACCATGGCAACCAGTGAATTTGGCACCGCTCAAACGTCAAATTAGTGAACACGTGCATCGGTCCATACACTAAGAATACGGGTAAGACTTACAAATCGTGAACAGCAGACATGAATCGTCAACAAGCAAAAATACACCGTGAACTAGATCATGTTTATGCGTAAACATGATGGTAGTTCATGGTGTATTTTTGACAGTTCACGTTTTCCAGAACTCTTTTTTGAGCGTGTACTTTTCACTTATCTCGCGACGCGCACTTCACACTCGACATGTTTGATCCTGATTTTCCGCCCGCCCCCGCTGGAGCGGGCGTTGCGCTGGAAGGATCAATCACTCGCCTTCGATCCAGATTTATCCTTGTAACCATTTATCTCTCCTCGCCATTGTAGAGATGCCAAAACAAGTGTTATTATTATTATTATTATTCTGTTTTATTTAAGACACTTTACCATTTGTCATGGCATTCGTGTTTGAAAACAAGTGTTGCTTCAGTGCTGCTCAGAATGGATCGATGCACGAGTTCACTATTTGACGTTTGAGCGGTGCCGTGTTATTTATGTGACCATGGAAACGAGTGAATTCGGCACCGCTCAAACTTCAGAATCGTGAACACGTGCATTGGTTCATACAAGTGACATTTATTTTCTTATCAACCTAGCAACCCTCATTCACCAGCCTACTACAATGTGCACTTCGAGAGTAAGTGGGAAGTGTCATTCCTTGTTCATTTGGATCGAAGTGCAATTCCTACACGGAGACGGAATTCAACTCAATTTTGGGTTGTTTCAACGCAATTCCGTAGTTGAGCCCAATAACTCAATTTTGGCTAAATTTCCAAGGTCCCCACTAGGTAGTTTGGCTTTAATTCCACTAGAAAAATATACTCAATTTTGGGTTGATTTAACGCAAAATTGAGTTCATTCGATGCAAACATAAGAAAAGTTGCATTTACCCAAATTTGGCTTATTGGGCCAAAGTACCCCCATTGGGTAGATGCAGCTCTCTCTATTTTTGACAACATTCGTGTGGGAGAAAGAGAAAACCGAGAGATTTTGGGTTGAAACTATAATCGATATACTTAATTTTGGGTAAAGTAAACTCAAAAATTAGGTAAAAATATTTCTCCGTGTACCAGTTCAATAACGGAGTAGCAATCATTGACATGTACAGTCAGTCTATGGCCCAATGCACGAGTACACAAGTTGACGTTCCAGCGATGCCGTGTTATTTATGTGACCATGGAAACGAGTGAATTCGGCACCGCTCAAACGTTAAACTAGTGAACTCGTGCATGGACCGATGCACGAGTTCACTATTTGACGTTTGAGCGGTGCCAAATTCACTGGTTTCCATGGTTACATAAATATCACGGCGCCGCTCAAACGTCAAATAGTGAACTCGTACATTGGTCCATTGGTCCATAGCTAAGCTTGAAATCGGAATCGGAGGCAGAAACTGTACAATGTTGAGTATATGCGGGGTTGACTAGATGACCCAAAACCTTGCCCAAACACAATCCGAACTGTTATTTATGAACGAAGTGCAAGACCAGTATGATAGCTCTCAGATTTGTAGGAATGAATCAATATTACATATAAAAGATGATGAGTTTCCGAATGTCCTTTTCGGAATCCAAACTGTTGATTGGCAAAAATTGAATTTTCGTTGATGTAGACCATCATTCTTTTCAAAATGATCATTTTAAAAATATTACAGATGGAGAAAAGCAAGCTAATTGGACAATAGCTAGAAGTCTCAGCAGATGTTTTGTCCGGTTTTGGTACAACCATGACATTTTTCCATTTGTCAGGAAAATGTGTCAACTAAGAACATATGTTAAATATATCAATCAAGAATGATAAGCTATAGTTCCTTGATGAGTATGTAAAGAATTCCATCACCGTCAGGAGCTTTCACATTTTTGATATTTTTAATAATAATTCTCACTTCTTCCAAATCGATCCTCCAGGAATTTTGGAAAACGTTCTCTTGATTGAGAAGAAGTAGAGCCTTTTACGCCAAACTCGGAGGTTTTTTGTTTCGCTTACTGGTTTAAGAAATAATCTCTAATAATAACGTCCATGGAGACCCATGGTTGTTCACTTCTCACCTTGAACGCAGTTAATTACTGCCTTTCACCGAACGGGAATGTAAGAAAAATGCGCCCAACTGGACGTCTGCCTCGAAGGTGGTATTTAAAGTTGCGCAATTGCATAAACACAAAAAGGCGCCTCAATAAAGACTTCCTTTCCATTCAGATTGCTTTGGCTTCGTAACGGTTCAAATCGGTTGTGCTTAAATATGGGATGCACCACAGGCATCGCTCCGTGCAATTCTCAATGAACCATCGAAAAGAGTGAGATGGAAGGGAAACCTACTGCATCCGGAACTGTCTGTGAGATCTCTCTAGACTAGACCAAACAGGAGTCCAATCGCAGCAGCACAACAGCTAAATAGTGCGCGACTGCGGAAGGGAATCTAAAGAGACAGCCAGTGTGAACGAGACGGCGAATTTATTCCGCATTATAATGGTAATATATTTCAAAGCTTGTCAAAACTGTTGGCGAAATGATAAATTGTTCTGACAGAACGAGCGACATCTATTTATTATCTTCCGCGTTCGGGCTTGGGCTTGAGAGAGAAAGGCGGTCGGCTTTGGGCGTTCAATGCGACAGAAGCGGTGCGCTATCATAGTGGAGTACAATTGTGAACACAATCAGAATGCAGTTGCAGTGCTTTCAATATCGCTATTAGGAGAAAAAATATTCAATACACATCGATGTAAAAGTGGCTCCGCAATACCTTATAGCGCTTGAGCCTATGATCAATAAGTTTAAACTGAAGCCTTTGAAGCTGTTTGTTGTTAACAACATTTGAAAGTGATTAACGGCATCAAAATGTCAATCAGTTTATTTAAAATTTATGTTTTCGATAGTTACGCTCAAATTAAGGCCTAGGTAACTTGTGTTTTTTTATTCAAAACTTTACCCAGGAATAATAAAGATTTGAACAAACTCACTTCGAATCAAGTGTTGATGGTTTAACGGTAATTACCTTCCTTAGACGCTAGAGTCCTTGAAAATTTCCTTGACTTCCCTGGCCATAGAGTATCATCGTACTTGCCACACGATACACCAATGTGAAAATGGCAACTTTGGCAAAGAAAGCTCTCAGTTAATAACTGTGGAAGTGCTCACTTATCTGAGTCTCTGTCCCAGTGAGGACGTAATGCCAAGAAGGAGAAGGTAAATGAAAAATCAGTTTAAAATATCTGATTTCCTCCATTTGTGGACTTATATTATAAAAAAAAGCGTAACTTCAAAACACACCCAACGAATTTCTTTCTTCTTTATTTTTTTTTAAATTTTGTCCAGACGTGCACCCTAGTCAAGGAAAATTATTGATGAGCATAGATATGATGGATATTCCCGATAATAACGATCTAAAGAACACCGTGGAAGCGTGTCTCCTCGATTTGGCGTTGGTTTCGTTGTGGCCCGACTTGATGCCAGCTCCAGATTTGAGAGGATTCTTGCCAGATGACGCATGGCGAGCCAAAGGAGGACCAAAAGGGGAGGGTTGTTCTGGGCTGTTCTCTAACCGGGACAATGCTGCTTTCTCCGAGCGGACATTTTTCGATCAGATGTCATCATTCACGCGAGTTCGAGTGCAATTGCAACGAGGTCAACCGATAGATCGATCAGGGGATGTGATACGAAGCTAAACGGATGCAGAGGTACCCAACTTTTCAGATATGAGTAGGGGAAGACAAAATCAAAATTCAATAAATCCGTTTTCGACGCCCCATGTCGTTTTTTGAAGCCTTAAGCATGATCAAAAACTATGACAGGTGTTGTATTTCTAAAAAAATATTTATTTCTTGAAGCTTTCAAAAAGTGATATCTTATCACGATTATTTTTAGCGACGGGGTAAAACCGCCCACCCACGGGGTAAGAGCGACCACCACGATTTTCGTACACAATTTTGCGAAAAACTATATCAGTTCCCTGTGATTCTTAAAAGTATAATGTTTTATGAATTCTACATTGATTAACGTGAATATTGAATCATTTTTAGGGTTAATTATTTCAAAAAACTTAAATATATACTTATTATTACCTTTATACACCTATATTTTGGAAAAACTATGCAGATTTGGCTTGTATTTTTCTCAAAATTGATTTCATTTCACTTGAACAGTAATGTACAACGTAGGTACAACTTTTAAAATAGTGTACACAGTTATTTGATATAAATTAGGGGTGACGGTCTTACCCCGTGAACAGTGGTCGATTTTACCCCGCTTGCGCAGTTTTTACAACTATGGGCTTATTTCAAAGCTTAATATTTACAATTCATATTTCATTTCACCGAAGCATATTTCACATTTCTGTTGAAGCGTGGACGGGTAATTTGATATATTTTTTTCCAAAAAAATCCCTTCCGAAAACCTTGAGTAAGCATCTGTTAAATTTAGATCAAATTCAATAGCGTCGAGCAGAAATTTAGTTTTTGACATTTAGCGTTAGCGAAAGCTAACGGTGTAAATCCTTCTAGGACACCGTCTTGGGGAAAAAACCTCTTACCTCGACGAGACTTCGATTATTCACTGGATATGGTTGCTACTAGTGATCCTTTAAGGAGAGATAAGCGGAAGTAAAATGGAATCATTTGGCAACAAACCAGCAGTGCTGATTTTGCTCGGCGTCGAGAATAATATCGTAACACGGACATGACTTTCTCATTCCTATAAAGTGTATTTTGTTTCGTTGTAGATCTTTGAGCTACATATCAAAACTAATAAACAGCCGAAAAAATCAAAAACTAAAAATCGCATTGACAAAAATTCAAAAAAGTAAAACATTTCATATTTTGCTTCATGCAAAATAACTTTCACCGAAATAATTTCAAGCGGATTACATTACTCTTCAAGAAAAGTTAAAAAACAAACATAATGCATGTTCGTTTGGCTCACACTTTGACAGCTCTCGCTGCTCGATTGGCTCACACTTTGACAGAAGTGTCAGCTTCCACGAATCTCTCTTATAAAGGATTTCTAGTTGCTACCATAAACAAAAGGAAATGTGAATCTCTCAATTCACAACATCCTTCGAAAAAACAAGTGGATTTTAAAACTATCACTAAACGTGGCAAAAATGGAAAGAAGGACGTTTCTCCGGAATGCGAACTTTCTTCCAAGGGTGAAATAGATAATTAATTGCATTGAAATGAGCAATCAGTTCGATGTTTAGGACAATTTTTACAAACATCAAATCGAAGCAGCCTCCCGCTTAGGCTCTTTGATTCAAATGAGGAAACAAAGAGTACCGCCTATCGTGGTCAGTTGTTCCGAATTTGGAAGTTTTAGGCAGAAGATCTTTAACTCCATTAGGGGAATTAAAGATCGCAAACTTCTTCTTGAACAATTTGAAGAGAAGAAGCACAAATGTATTACTTATGTCGACAAAACTGAATGTTGTCTTGCAAGGTATCTCAAGTGACTGTTAGTCACCTGAAGAGATCAAAAATAGAATATTTAATTTACTTGAATTTTCTCCAATATAAGTAATCATTATGAACAGAATCTGCCATTCGTCGGTAAGGGCTTTCTCAAGAATATAAAAGGCAAAACTTATGTTCGATGTCCGTGTGACATTAAAACATTTCAATGTGCCGTCTCAGTGTCGTCGGTGCCAATAGTGGGGTCATGGTACCAAACATTGCGCATGTTTAACATCCATCCATGTATGATAGAGGTTCTTCTCATGTATCGGTTTGCTTTCGTTACGAACGGACGCGTTTCACTCTTATCGTGCAAAGATGGTGGTTCTCGTTTTTTGGGGGCCAGTTTGTGAGGACCACCTCCTTCGTCATTTGGAGATGGCCCTCCAGATGGAGCATATCCCGATCAAATTGACGAATCGTATACAGCAGCAACGCTTCATCCGTTCATAGATGCCAAAAAAAATCATGGAGAGTTTCTTTATTGAGGATCTCAGGTGTTGTTCGACTCCTCCCGAATATACCGTTCGTTGTCCGCAAATCGATGAAGTGCTATGTTTGAAGGTGTATCGAAGGCGCTTTTCCGGAAACAAACCAGGCCACTTATGCCTTGAAGGTGCCTCATGCAACCGTCTACTCATCATGACGCAACTTATTGACGGCACATCGGTGAAGATCTCTGTCAGGGCTGGGAATGGTAATAGTAGCAGGCTTGAATTTCGCGAAAATCACGTGGCATTCCTCACACGGTAGTTACAGAAAGCGAATCTCATCAAGTAGCCTATTTTGGGTACGTGAATTTTCTAAATCCGTGGTGTCACCACCGGCTGATAATGCGGGAAATGCAGCGGGAAGTAGAACCTTTTTCTACAGTAAAATTGGGTTGCCCTTAGCAACGGGTGTTTTGCTACTTTCAAGGTATTTTGCCTTCAGCAGCGATAGGCGTGAGTTTCACTGGCTTCGCTGACTGTGATTTGCTTTGCTTGGCTACTGTAGTGAGAATCTCAGAACTTTTCCCAGCTCTGATCACTGAGCATCTGACACTAAACTCAACGTGGTACACTCAAAAGTATTACAAAACAATAATTGATTAAAATAAAGTCTTTTTTGTCATTCTTGACTTCTACACGAGGGTTAGTATAAGATATATACTTTCGTAAAATATAAAGTTAATCTAATGCAGATTTGTGCGAAATTATTTTTCCGTGTGTAAAACCCTTGAAACAAAATTCTGCCGCCATTGCAACTGTTTGTTTTTCACTGGTAAAAACTCTGAAAGCCGAACTCGGTGTTGAAATCTTCAGCATTTAAAGGCAAAAAATAGTGTAGAGACGTTTTTTTTACGGTAAGAAATGCATTTATAGATCTCATCTTTTCAAAGTAAACAAAAACAGACTTGTTTTCAGAAATATCAGGAGAAAACAGCAATCATGAATGTTACCGCTTTCTAATAAGGTAGAACTCCAGGAACCTGCTCCAAGTATTCCAATGACATGGAACAGGGAAGTGGACTGTGACATGGAACTAGCGAAAAATTTGATCCGGAACCAACATATGAAACGAACGCCGCATTATTTGGGAACATCGCAGTAGCGTATTCTGGCCGCCGAACAAACTGGGCTTGGTATCCCACTAGACCGGACTGTGCCTTGAAACAACCGGAATTGTGTTTCTGTAAGTAGAACAGAGTATTAACCATACAATGAGCTTGTATTCTATATATTTGATCTTGTTTGTAGGCATGCGTTGCAAGCATAAGCCACTCATTAACTCATTTCGTCGGAGGAAGCAGTGGCCGTGATGGATTACCCACAACTGTATCAGTACAAGTTTGTATTATGGCCAGCAGCATCAGACAACGATTCCTTAGGATCTGCGAGTACCCTGACTACGGCAGCTGAAGGAAAAAACTATAACAGCCCCTTCAACGGCGATGTAAATTAAGATTATCGATGTTCAATTTCATAAGGATTTATAGTCAAATTAGTGCAGTCGGGAGATATGAAAATCCTTTTCTGATTCTGGTTGAAACTTGTAAAATTGTTGTATGGTTTTGATAATTGTTGATAAATAAAAATAATGTGGCATATATTTATTTTTTGACCTTTCTATAAAGCCTGTCCACGTTAAATTTCGGACACCCAAATAATGGCAGCAAAAAAAAAGTTCGAGAATTTTACAGAAAGAAGGATTAACATCCTTGTCAACTGTTTATTTTGTAGATATAACTCTTTTATTCTGAAATAAACAATTGTTTTTGTTGAATTATGAGTAACTTTTTTTTGCTGCCATTATTTGGGTGTCCGAAATTTATCGTGGACAGGCTTTAATAGAAAGAATAAAACGATGAAATTTGTATGCTTTTTAGTATTCATTAGCAGTAAATACTAATGTACGTTTATCATCAAGTTATACTAGGTCTGTTTTGTCGTAACCTATACCAGACCTGGGGTCAACCAGGCGAATAGAGATTTAGTGAGGGATTTAAAGTATTTAGTTTTGATTATTATCAGAGTGTACGTAGTGAGCAGTCGCGACGTAATTGATATTACCGAATCGGAGCTCCTGAAGGAATTAACAGAGCAAGGTGTTAGAGATGTACGGAGGATAACTCGTCGAGCCGGAAATGGAAGGGAGAATACCCCCTCGATCATTCTGACCTGTCCGAGCACTAATCGATCGGACCACATCGTTTTTGGGTACAGTCGGTGCTGAACTATGCTGCACTATCCTAGTCCTATGCGTTGTTCCAATTGCTCGTGCTTTGGTTATACCAAGCTACGCTGTAAAAGCAAAACAAGTACATGTGGGAAGTGTTCAGAGAATCACCCAATTCCCAAGGACAAGACATGCTGTAACGAAACCTACTGATAATGAACATGCCATCTGTAGCCGTTCCTGTCCGTACAAAATGGAAAACACGATTAGTTAAGATTGACCAAGGACTATCATATCCGGCAGCTTGTGCTGCAGTTCAGGGAAATCATGGCACCAGATCTTATGCCTTAGCTGTAGAAGTAGGTAATAAGTTATTACTAATAACGATGCCTTTGCGGAACTCACAAGGAAAGCTGATCAATTAACTGACGTAGTTAAAAGGAAGGATAATGAAATTACCGAGCTTCGCACTGCACTTGCCGCGCGTAACACTCCGCCACCAGTGAATAGATTGAAAATAGAGGAATAACAAGCCATTATAGCAACCCAATCAAAACAAATCGAAGCTCTCATTAATCAGCTTTACAACATTCTTAAGGTGGTTAATAACCACTGGTTATGTCCGCAGGCACACTCGCCTTGCCGGCAACATCAGTACAAGCCTCTAAATTACCAGTTTTCATGGCAAATGATCCACCAAGCAAAAACAGCCCTCTGACGCAAAATAATTAAAAATCAATCGAACTTGAAATTTCTACCGACTTTGATTCGGAATCACCAAATCAGAGCCCAAACCACATCAACCCAAAAATCATTCTACGATCAACAAGAACTTCAACTGCTCACCATACCTCCAAATCGGTTGTGCTACTTCTCCCCGAATGTCGTTTTCCCGAATGCCAGTTCCCCGAATGCCAGTTCCCCGAATGCCGGTTCTCCGAATAGCCCATTTCCCCGAAAAGTGTTTGGCGCTCATATTTGTCATACCTTTATAAATTTTAGGAGGGTGAACTTACTGGTCATCTGATATGCACCCTTCTTTACTTGATTAGCGGTTCTTACGAGTTTCACCTTCCTCATCATTTTTGGCAACATGTGTATAGTCGAGAATGACTAAATACTTCCTCGGATAGTCTGGGACAGACCGGAAGTTAAGGACCACACTGAAACTGGGGGATCTCCCTTGACGCCAAGCGGTTGTCGGAAGAGGGGCAGACAGGGATGGTTATCCTATACTTCTAAGGACGACGAGGGATATGATGCAAACCCCAATGAAAACGAAAAATATTAAACAAGACAAATAAACTCGAGATCACCCTCACGAGCAAACAAAAGGAGCACCTTTGGGCACCCTAGGTATCTCCTCCCAGTTGGTAAATCCCATCCCAACTTTGGATTCCATAACCACGAAAGCGAAACACACAACCTGTACGGATTGGGAATCAAAAACGGGTCCTCATCGATCATAGACTGTATGCCCACTTTATATGACATCAATGGCTACGCCTAATAGTTCTATTACCTCTTTATCATCGAATAGAACTGATCTTCACAGTAGAATCACACCGCTGATCCTACAATGGAACATCAATGGGTTTGTCAAAAACTTGTCGGAACTAGAAAGGTTGGTGTATAATCATAAACCTCTTGTTATCGCACTCCAAGAACCTCATACAACATGCACTAATAGAATGAACATGACTCTGAGGAAGAAGTACACCTGGGCATCTAAATACGACCAAAACATATACCATTCAGTGACCATAGGGGTTTCAATCGAGATACCTCATGAACCCATATTGATTGGCTTCGGCCTACCGATGATTGCCGTTCGCGCTTACTGGCCTTTCCCAGTAACGATAGTCTACCACTACCTACCGAATGGCAGGCAACCAGATTTGAAGAACAGACTAACGAAAGCTATCGAATCAGTTGCGGATCCGGTTACTAGCTGATGGGAACGGGCAGACATTTCCCCGAAAACCATTTCGAAGAATTTTCTCCCGAAAACCATTTCCCCGAATGCACTGTTTCCCCGTTTACTTTTTCCAAACACTTTCCATTTTTTTTAATTATCAGCGTAATAGACTGAATTCAGTAAGTTAGATAATGATTCTCTTAAATATGATTTGAATCGGAAAACGGCAGACGAGATATTTGAATTGGAAATCGAGGACAGCTTCTTCTTTCTGGCGTTACGTCCCTACTGGACAGAGCCTGCTTCTCAGCTTAGTGTTCTTATGAGCACTTCCACAGTTATTAACTGAGAGCTTACTATGCCAATGAGCATTTTTGCATGCGGCGTATATCGTGTGGCAGGTACGAAGATACTCTATGCCCTGGGAAGTCGAGAAAATTTCCAACCCGAAAAGATCCTCGACCGGTGGGATTCGAACCCACGATCCTCAGTTTGATCTTGCTGAATAGCTGCGCGTTTACCGCTACGGCTATCTGGGCCCCGAGGACAGCTCTATTATGCTAAGAATTGCAATAAAAATGTATAAAATGTAAAAGGTGGAGTCTAAAAGATTATCCAAGAGGTGAAAAAATCTGATGCTTAATGTCGTTTGTCTGGACATAATTCATCTAGATGACATGACTGAACGGCCAACAACAAAATTATGAAATAAAGTTTGCAGAATTCGAAGACGTAACGATGACCCAAAAGGGACATCTTGATATTCACTACATAAGCAATTTAAAAGAAAAATTGAGTCGATAAGTTTAGTTGAGACGCATCTGACAGTTCAGCATCGTTTTGAGGCTATTATTCGATCATTACTTCCACGTTAGTGGTTTGTGTTTCATCAAAGATATTCCTTATTTTACTGCTCTAATAATCGTTTACTTAAAATAGTTGATAATTTCAAAGCTAGACTTTCCTTCTTTCAGCAGTAGACAGTTCTTCAAAGCTTTGCTGTGTTAATTTTTTTCTGTTTTAGCTGCTACTAACATCAACAGGAATTTTCCCTTCTTTTATTTGAAGGCTGTTCTTCACAGATAAATATAGCAATAAAAATTAACAGAGCTACTGAAATTTCAACCAGATTTCGTTCTGGTCATCCTTTAAATGACTCTTCCTTTAATATTTTATTGTAAATGCAAATATTACAGATTCTAATGTTTCGATCTAACATTTTCAAAGCTTTCAAACTACTCTTGAAAAAGATTTTTCATTGAGTAGGCATTTTTATATTTATATTTTTAGGTCATTTTTGGCAAAATTGTTTTTAAAGACACGGACACCGTCTTCAGCCATTTAGCTGCACAAGCTGTAACTTAACACTAGACAACGGACAAGCATGCTCCAGTGGCACAGCCATGAAACATTCCTGATGAAAAATTTCAATGGCTGAAGCGGGAATCGAACCCGCACCCCATGGCACGATGCGATTAAATGCCTGACGACACTAACCAAACGGCCACGAAGCCCATCAAAACAGACATTTATGTTGAAAATTGATTTTTGTTGTCAGAAAATCAGTGTTGAGATTTTGATGCAAAATCAAACCGTAAAAAATGATTCAGTCGCAAATCCCGTCAAAAACTCATGAAACTCGTTGTTTTACGAGAAATTGAGTTTTCCACAACACTGCACAAGTTTTAAAAAAAAGAAACATGGTGTTGCGTATTTTAAAAGTATCTAGAGAGAAAACTCGAAGTTCAATTATGTAGAGCACAATATAATAGATGCTATCATAAGCGTACCGTACTAAAGCTCTATGGGCTTAATGTAGTTACAGTCCTTTATGTCACGCTAAATATTATGAAAAAAAATCGTTTTACTCAATGGACAAACGGCATAAGAACGCTTGAAAATAGTATCTTTACGAAACATTGTTATATTATAAATATAATATTTTCAGCTAAATACCAATAACTATTGCAACAGTATAAATTTAAAGAATGGCCCACAATTCGAGAAGGCAAAACTCAGCCAAACGTCCATTCGTCCATAAGCCAAACAGCTATATGCCAAACATTCCACTTGCAATGAAATTTCATATCATGAGCTTGCATTTTCATGTCAGGCTATCACAGGAACGATTTTTAAGTTGTTTTAAGTTAAATGCACGCGGCACTTCATTTGAACATCAGTTACTTAAAACACATGGATTTTATAACAAATGTAACAAATTTTCATTTAATCTTACACCAACTAGCACGGTGAACATTACGATATTTTTCGGGGAAATGGTACATTCGGGAAAAAAGTTTTCGGGGAAGTGGTTCATTCGTAAAAACGACATTCGGGGAAATGTCGAACAATTACTCTCCACGTCCTCAATGATGGTTCATCGACCTTTATCCGGGAACAACTGGAAACAACTATCGATATTTCCTTGGTATCCTCCACAATTGTGAACCGCCTTATGTGGGAATCCGATAAGTATTCAGCTGGTAGTGATCACACCCCGATCTGGATCAGCACAAACAACACCGCTCCCGAGACATCCCGCCGAAGGAAAGGTTGCCCTTTTGGAAGGGTTCAACAGAGAATGGACATCTGGCACACTTCCATCCAGCAAGAGGACTACCCAAGTAACCACGAAGCTATATATGAATGCTTTATGTTTGCTCTGTAGTGTGCTATCAGATTTTGTTTTAAAGTGACATAGCCTTTAAGAGCTTTATAAAGCATAATTAAAGTGGGAAAGGGCCCCACAACAACCAAATTAATGCAATACTTGGTAAAGCAGTTTTAATGCACAAGCTCTACTAAAGCATTTTTGTTTGTATATTTAGGGTTCATGATGTATATTAGCTTAAAATAATGTATGTTTAGGGCTTGCGTTAAAAATAAACAAAACAATGAATCCATTGACTACCTTTCAATGGTTTTCTTTACCAGCTTAATGATTTTTTTTTTGTTGGAATCAGGATTCGAAGCCACAACTAGGATGATGGTGTGCTGGATGCCTGGCGCGTTGGTGTCCTGTGCTAAAGCTGCTGATGTAATAAGGTAGGATAAAAGTTCCTTATAAACGAAGCCACTGTGTGTGTTAACATTACTATTCGCCCAGTTATAACGAATAGAAAGGATTCTCTTCGGCGATTGATTTACTTTCCTCACTAAATGAAACATCAATAGAAACAATTTGATCACCATTCTTTCTCGTAGAGGAAAAGTTCTGTTATTTAAGAGTATTTAAGAGTATTTTTTCTATTCGTTCTTCTTCTTCTTCTTTCTGGCGTTACGTCCCCACTGGGACAAAGCCTGCTTCTCAGCTTAGTGTTCTTATGAGCACTTCCACAGTTATTAACTGAGAGCTTACTATGCCAATGACCATTTTTGCATGCGTATATCGTGTGGCAGTTACGAAGATACTCGTTGCCCTGGGAAGTCGAGAAAATTTCCAACCCGAAAAGATCCTCGACCGGTGGGATTCGAACCCACGACCCTCAGCTTGGTCGTGCTGAATAGCTGCGCGTTTACCGCTACGGCTATCTGGGCCCCTTTTCTATTCGTTATAACTGTGGGTTACATACAATACAAAGCCCTAGAGCATTAAGAAGATTTAAGTGGAGAGAAATTGATCAACATTTCCTCTCGCTCCTTATGAATAAAAGAGTCTCATAGATGAAATACAACAATTCTGAATGAATATATATATTCTTAGATCATGAAATGGGGGTTCGAGATGAAAGAAAGTCATTTCATTATTCTTCCATATCCCACAAAACTTAATGAGCGAGTGCGAACGTGCTCGACCGTCTTACTTATTTATTACAGATTCGAGTGCGTTTAATGAGGCTATGTAATCTTGTATGATAGCATAACCGTATATTCACTCTAAACGCTTAGCATAATGCTATATTAAAATAATGCTACAAAGCATTTACAATGTTAATCAAATGCATCATTGCTTGACAGTTATTGAATAAATGCATGATAACATTATTAATGCAAAAAATGTTGACTTTCGACCAAATTAATGCAATGGTATAATGCTTGTGGTTACTTTGGTAGTCTTGTTGTTCCCTTACAAAAAATGAAGAAATCTGCACACGATGTGGAGCACTATCGACCAATATCCTGTGACAAGCTGTTTGGCGAAAATAATGCAAAGGTTGGTTAACCGCCGACTGATGGAATACCTTGAAGACAACTCATTACTAGATAAACGCCAGCACGTCTTTCAAGCCGGATATAGCACTGGAAACTATTTTTCCTCATTTGGACAAGCTCTTAACGATGCCCTGGAAAAGGAGGAACACATTGAGATGGCTTCGCTCGACCTAGCAAAAGCATACAACAGGGCTTGGGCAGCAAATATATTGGAACAATTAGCCCAATAGGACATATCCGGTAATCTGCTGAACTTCGTAAAACCATCTTACCCAACCGAATTTCACGGTCATAATCGGCAATCATCACACTCATCCAAATTGGTCAGCGAGGAAACAAGGAGTGCCTCAAGGATCGGTAATAGCGTAATCCTGATAAGCATGAATACTCTCTAAAGCTCGAGCGCTTTTCAAGGAATGGGTATTGCTGTTTGCGTTTGACGTGCAAATCCAGTCTAACTGAGCTCAAATGCGGTAACACAAAGTAACCAAAGGATACTTAGCAACCATGATGCATATCACCGCCAACCTAGCAAAGAAAATCAAATTTTGACTTCGCCTTTCTTGTTGAAAATCTTACCGCATTTGGTGTTCCCGCATTTGATATTTGCATTTCAAACGCACACAGCAATAAGAATTAAATACCCATTTATAGAAATTCGAAACACAGATGGATCGAAGGAGCCTGGATTAAACAGCACGTATATTGGAATCGAGATCTACTCCAGCTCCTACGAAGAAGTACATGGTCTTTCTAAGTTCTGTTCTGTTTACTCGGTGAAAGCTGCTGTTATCTTCCAAGCTGATTCCCGTCATTGTGATTCACAATTTGTGAAGGTCCACTGCTGATTGTCACAGATTCGGCCAGTGCACTATCAGCTCTCCAAGCAACAGCGAATCCACATCCATGGATTCAAGCAACACAGAAAATAGTAGCAGGACAAGGGGATCACATAACTTTCATATGGATCCCAGGCCATAAAGGGCTCTCAGAAAATGAAGAGGCAAACCGCCTAGCAAATCGTGGTCGTAGTAAAAGGCCATTAACGCGGAGTATTCCAGGGGCAGATATCAAAATGTGGCTGCGTGGGCAAGACAGAACATATTTCACAGGGAAAATCACCGGAAATGAAAGGACCTTCCAAACAATAGGGACCAACGAGTGCTCCCACGACTTCAAACTGGGCACAGAAGAATTTCACACAACTTTTACGGTGGAGTAAGTTTACGGAAGCAGTGTGATATATGCAGAGTCCACAACACTGGAACATGCCATCTGTAGCTATCCGTCCACGGAACATCTGTTTGCTTCAAACTGATTGATACGCAATAAGTCCATTTTTTTGTCATTGGTGACCTGAATGCCAAACATCGCTCATGGAATAATTCGTAAAGCCATTCCAACGGAAGATTTTTTTTGTGAAACCCTAGAATGTGAAACTAACTAGATGCAAAATATCTCAAAAACTTGCTATGTAGTTTAAAAGCACGCACAATTTTGATTTAGGACTCTCTTGTCCAATAGAAAATCAAGTTACTCAGGATTTCGAAAGCATTCTCAATCAAGAGAACATTTTCGGAAATTCTTAGGGGCCCTATTTACAAGAAATGATTACATACTATTACTAAGAAAATCGAAAATATGAAAGCCCCTAGCGATGGCGGAAATCTGAAAAAATATGAAAAAATATAATAAAATAGATTGAGAACCTCTGGGCACCTATACGTATAAAAGCGAAACTTAATAGACATGTTCGATTCTGCCATTGGTCTCTGCTTGCACGCGCACGAGAAACGAGACTCGTCAAAATAAGGTCGCCTCTATATGACTTATCGACTCCGCACCGGAAATAGTTTGTGCCTGAGATGACGGCAGTATATCAAACCGGTAGACAGAATAGAAATGATCATAACTCAAAGTGGTTCGAGTATTTTCATCATTTTTCCGATGGCTCTTTTCATCACCACTGCATTACCTGTCGAACAGATGGATTCCAACTATTTCTCACAAATACCCGTTTCACCCCCGTGCCAAAAATGGCACTTCCCAGTCACAGAACGAGAGGCTTTGCGGTGGCAATCACATGAGAATCTATGATTGCCATCGGACTAATTTCTGGTTCGTCCGGTTCATCTCTAAGGCATCTGCATTGACATTCCGAGCAGTTCCGAGCAGCCATACCGAGATAAGAGAATAAATATGCAATCACACTGTTAGGCATCATTACCAAATCGAAAGGGTCGGAAGAATCCCTCTGTTCTGTTGGTAGGATGCCATTGTTTTCCTGGCCATGGATAATGTTCATTTCTCGTTGAAGGCCCCTTCCCGTTTGCGGATCAACCAAAGGTGCGGGTATTTGACGGACCCAGAACAACAGTTCCAGCAGTAGGTTCTCTGGCGAAATAATTATGTCGTCGTCCACTCATGCTGTGTGTTTCGGTCGATTGGCTGATGAAAGAGTCTAACGGGCCAGGTTTGAATGTTGTATGCGTGTGGCGTAGACAGCTGAATTTAGTCGGCAAGAGGGCGAGGGAAACGGACATGTGGACACCGTAGGATCCCCGGAAAAGGAGTTCGTCAAAATTACCTGCAGCCATGTGAATTATAGGGGTGTCCAAGAACAAATAAAATCGATTTCGATTCGATTCGATTTCGATTCGATTTCGATTCGATTTCGATTCGATTTCGATTCGATTTCGATTCGATTCGATTCGATTTCGATCGATTTCGATTCGATTTCGATTCGATTTCGATTCGATTTCGATTCGATTTCGATTCGATTTCGATTCGATCGATTCGATTTCGATTCGATTTCGATTCGATTTCGATTCGATTTCGATTCGATTTCGATTCGATTTCGATTCGATTTCGATTCGATCGATTTCGATTCGATTTCGATTCGATTTCGATTCGATTCGATTCGATTTCGATTCGATTTCGATTCGATTTCGATTTTCGATTCGATTTCGATTCGATTTCGATTCGATTTCGATTCGATTTCGATTCGATTTCGATTCGATTTCGATTCGATTTCGATTCGATTTCGATTCGATTTCGATTCGATTTCGATTCGATTTCGATTCGATTTCGATTCGATTTCGATTCGATTTCGATTTCGATTGATTCGATTCGATTTCGATTCGATTTCGATTCGATTTCGATTCGATTTCGATTCGATTCGATTCGATTTCGATTCGATTTCGATTCGATTTCGATTCGATTTCGATTCGATTTCGATTCGATTTCGATTCGATTTCGATTCGATTTCGATTCGATTTCGATTCGATTTCGATTCGATTTCGATTCGATTCGATTCGATTTCGATTTCGATTCGATTTCGATTTCGATTTCGATTCGATTTCGATTCGATTTCGATTCGATTTCGATTCGATTTCGATTCGATTTCGATTCGATTTCGATTCGATTTCGATTCGATTTCGATTCGATTCGATTCGATTTCGATTCGATTTCGATTCGATTTCGATTCGATTTCGATTCGATTTCGATTCGATTTTCGATTCGATTTCGATTCGATTTCGATTCGATTTCGATTCGATTTCGATTCGATTTCGATTCGATTTTCGATTCGATTTCGATTCGATTCGATTCGATTTCGATTCGATTTCGATTCGATTTCGATTCGATTTCGATTCGATTTCGATTCGATTTCGATTCGATTTCGATTCGATTTCGATTCGATTTCGATTCGATTTCGATTCGATTTCGATTCGATTTCGATTCGATTTCGATTCGATTTCGATTCGATTTCGATTCGATTTCGATTCGATTTCGATTCGATTTCGATTCGATTTCGATCGATTTCGATTCGATTTCGATTCGATTTCGATTCGATTTCGATTCGATTTCGATTCGATTTCGATTCGATTCGATTCGATTTCGATTCGATTTCGATTTCGATTCGATTTCGATTCGATTTCGATTCGATTTCGATTCGATTTCGATTCGATTTCGATTCGATTTCGATTCGATTTCGATTCGATTTCGATTCGATTTCGATTCGATTCGATTCGATTTCGATTCGATTTCGATTCGATTTCGATTCGATTTCGATTCGATTTCGATTCGATTTCGATTCGATTTCGATTCGATTTCGATTCGATTTCGATTCGATTTCGATTCGATTTCGATTCGATTTCGATTCGATTTCGATTCGATTTCGATTCGATTTCGATTCGATTTCGATTCGATTTCGATTCGATTTCGATTCGATTTCGATTCGATTTCGATTCGATTTCGATTCGATTTCGATTCGATTTCGATTCGATTCGATTCGATTTCGATTCGATTTCGATTCGATTTCGATTCGATTTCGATTCGATTTCGATTCGATTTCGATTCGATTTCGATTCGATTCGATTTCGATTTCGATTCGATTTCGATTCGATTCGATTCGATTTCGATTCGATTTCGAATCGATTTCGATCGATTCCGATTCGATTTCGATTCGATTTCGATTCGATTTCGATTCGATTTCGATTCGATTTTCGATTCGATTTCGGATTCGATTTTCGATTCGATTTCGATTCGATTTCGAATTCGATTCGATTCGATTTCGATTCGATTCGATTTCGATTCGATTCGATTCGATTCGATCGATTCGATTTCGATTCGATTTCGATTCGATTTCGATTCGATTTCGATTCGATTCGATTCGATTTCGATTCGATTCGATTCGAATTTCGATTCGATTTCGATTCGATTTCGATTCGATTTCGATTCGATTTCGTTCGATTCGTTCGATTTCGATTCGATTTCGATTCGATTTCGATTCGATTTCGATGATTTCGATTCGATTTTCGATTCGATTTCGATTCGATTTCGAATTCGATTTCGATTCGATTTCGATTCGATTTCGATTCGATTTCGATTCGATTTCGATTCGATTTCGATCGATTTCGATTCGATTTCGATTCGATTTCGATTCGATTTCGATTCGATTCGATTCGATTTCGATTCGATTTTCGATTCGATTTCGATTCGATTTCGATTCGATTTCGATTCGATTTCGATTCGATTTCGATTCGATTCGATTCGATTTCGATTTCGATTCGATTCGATTCGATTCGATTTCGATTTCGATTTCGATTCGATTCGATTCGATTTCGATTCGATTTCGATTCGATTTCGATTCGATTTCGATTCGATTTCGATTCGATTTCGATTCGATTTCGATTCGATTTCGATTCGATTCGATTCGATTTCGATTCGATTTCGATTCGATTCGATCGATTTCGATTCGATTTCGATTCGATTTCGATTCGATTTCGATTCGATTTCGATTCGATTTCGATTCGATTTCGATTCGATTTCGATTCGATTTCGATTCGATTTCGATTCGATTTCGATTCGATTTCGATTCGATTTCGATTCGATTTCGATTCGATTCGATTCGATTCGATTCGATTTCGATTCGATTTCGATTCGATTTTCGATTCGATTTCGATTCGATTTCGATTCGATTTCGATTCGATTTTCGATTCGATTTCGATTCGATTTCGATTCGATTTCGATTCGATTTCGATTCGATTTCGATTCGATTTCGATTCGATTTCCGATCGATTTCGATTCGATTTCGATTCGATTTCGATTCGATTTCGATTCGATTTCGATTCGATTTCGATTCGATTTCGATTCGATTTCGATTCGATTTCGATTCGATTTCGATTCGATTTCGATTCGATTTCCGATTCGATTTCGATTCGATTTCGATTCGATTTCGATTCGATTTCGATTCGATTTCGATTCGATTTCGATTCGATTTCGATTCGATTCGATTCGATTTCGATTCGATTTCGATTCGATTTCGATTCGATTTCGATTCGATTTCGATTCGATTTCGATTCGATTTCGATTTCGATTTCGATTCGATTTCGATTCGATTTCGATTCGATTTCGATTCGATTTCGATTCGATTTCGATTCGATTTCGATTCGATTTCGATTCGATTTCGATTCGATTTCGATTCGATTTCGATTTCGATTCGATTTCGATTCGATTTCGATTCGATTTCGATTCGATTTCGATTCGATTTCGATTCGATTTCGATTCGATTTCGATTCGATTTCGATTCGATTTCGATTCGATTTCGATTCGATTTCGATTCGATTTCGATTCGATTTCGATTCGATTTCGATTCGATTTCGATTCGATTTCGATTCGATTTCGATTCGATTTCGATTCGATTTCGATTCGATTTCGATTCGATTTCGATTCGATTTCGATTCGATTTCGATTCGATTTCGATTCGATTTCGATTCGATTTCGATTCGATTTCGATTCGTTTCGATTCGATTTCGATTCGATTTCGATTCGATTTCGATTCGATTTCGATTCGATTTCGATTCGATTTCGATTCGATTTCGATTCGATTTCGATTTCGATTCGATTCGATTCGATTTCGATTCGATTTCGATTCGATTTCGATTCGATTTCGATTCGATTTCGTATTCGATTTCGATTCGATTTCGATTCGATTCGATTCGATTTCGATTCGATTTCGATTCGATTTCGATTCGATTTCGATTCGATTTCGATTCGATTTCGATTCGATTTCGATTCGATTTCGATTCGATTTCGATTCGATTTCGATTCGATTTCGATTCGATTTCGATTCGATTTCGATTCGATTGTCGATTCGATTTCGATTCGATTCGATTCGATTTCGATTCGATTTCGATTCGATTCGATTCGATTCGATTCGATTTCGATCGATTTCGATTCGATTCGATTCGATTTCGATTCGATTTCGATTCGATTCGGATTCGATTTCGATTCGATTTCGATTCGATTCGATTCGATTTCGATTCGATTTCGATTCGATTTCGATTCGATTTCGATTCGATTTTCGATTCGATTTCGATTCGATTCGATTCGATTTCGATTCGATTTCGATTCGATTTCGATTCGATTTCGATTCGATTTCGATTTCGATTCGATTTCGATTCGATTTCGATTCGATTTCGATTTCGATTCGATTTCGATTCGATTTCGATTCGATTTCGATTCGATTTTTCGATTCGATTTCGATTCGATTTCGATTCGATTTCGATTCGAATTCGATTCGATTTCGATTTTTCGATTCGATTCGATTCGATTTCGATTCGATTTCGATTCGATTCGATTCGATTTCGATTCATTTTGATTCGATTTCGATTCGATTTCGATTCGATTTCGATTCGATTTCGATTCGATTTCGATCGATTTCGATTCGATTCGATTCGATTCGATTCGATTCGATTTCGATTCGATTTCGATTTCGATTCGATTTCGATTCGATTTCGATTCGATTTCGATTCGATTTCGATTCGATTTCGATTCGATTTCGATTCGATTTCGATTCGATTTCGATTCGATTTCGATTCGATTTCGATTCGATTTCGATTCGATTTCGATTCGATTTCGATTCGATTTCGATTCGATTTCGATTCGATTTCGGATTCGATTTCGATTCGATTTCGATTCGATTTCGATTCGATTTCGATTCGATTTCGATTTCGATTCGATTTCGATTCGATTTCGATTCGATTTCGATTCGATTTTGATTCGATTTCGATTCGATTTCGATTCGATTTCGATTCGATTTCGATTCGATTTCGATTCGATTTCGATTCGATTTCGATTCGATTTCGATTCGATTTCGATTCGATTTCGATTCGATTTCGATTCGATTTCGATTCGATTTCGATTCGATTTCGATTCGATTTCGATTCGATTTCGATTCGATTTCGATTCGATTTCGATTCGATTTCGATTCGATTTCGATTCGATTTCGATTCGATTTCGATTCGATTTCGATTCGATTTCGATTCGATTTCGATTCGATTTCGATTCGATTTCGATTCGATTTCGATTCGATTTCGATTCGATTTCGATTCGATTTCGATTCGATTTCGATTCGATTTCGATTCGATTCGATTCGATTTCGATTCGATTTCGATTCGATTTCGATTCGATTTCGATTCGATTTCGATTCGATTTCGATTCGATTTCGATTCGATTTCGATTCGATTTCGATTCGATTTCGATTCGATTTCGATTCGATTTCGATTCGATTTCGATTCGATTTCGATTCGATTTCGATTCGATTTCGATTCGATTTCGATTCGATTTCGATTCGATTTCGATTCGATTTCGATTCGATTTCGATTCGATTTCGATTCGATTTCGATTCGATTTCGATTTGATTTCGATTCGATTTCGATTCGATTTCGATTCGATTTCGATTCGATTTCGATTCGATTTCGATTCAATTTCGATTCGATTTCGATTTCGATTCGATTTCGATTGATTTCGATTCGATTTCGATTCGATTTCGATTCGATTTCGATTCGATTTCGATTCGATTTCGATTCGATTTCGATTCGATTTCGATTCGATTTCGATTCGATTTCGATTCGATTTCGATTCGATTTCGATTCGATTTCGATTCGATTTCGATTCGATTTCGATTCGATTTCGATTCGATTTCGATTCGATTTCGATTCGATTTCGATTCGATTTCGATTCGATTTCGATTCGATTTCGATTCGATTTCGATTCGATTTCGATTCGATTTCGATTCGATTTCGATTCGATTTCGATTCGATTTCGATTCGATTCGATTCGATTTCGATTCGATTTCGATTCGATTTCGATTCGATTTCGATTCGATTTCGATTCGATTTCGATTCGATTTCGATTCGATTTCGATTCGATTTCGATTCGATTTCGATTCGATTTCGATTCGATTTCGATTCGATTTCGATTCGATTTCGATTCGATTTCGATTCGATTTCGATTCGATTTCGATTCGATTTCGATTCGATTTCGATTCGATTTCGATTCGATTTCGATTCGATTCGATCGAATCGAAATCGAATCGAAATCGAATCGAAATCGAATCGAAATCGAATCGAAATCGAATCGAAATCGAATCGAAATCGAATCGAAATCGAATCGAAATCGAATCGAATCGAATCGAAATCGAATCGAAATCGAATCGAAATCGAATCGAAATCGAATCGAAATCGAATCGAAATCGAATCGAAATCGAATCGAAATCGAATCGAAATCGAATCGAAATCGAATCGAATCGAAATCGAATCGAAATCGAATCGAAATCGAATCGAAATCGAATCGAAATCGAATCGAAATCGAATCGAAATCGAATCGAAATCGAATCGAAATCGAATCGAAATCGAATCGAAATCGAATCGAAATCGAATCGAAATCGAATCGAAATCGAATCGAAATCGAATCGAAATCGAATCGAAATCGAATCAATCGAATCGAAATCGAATCGAATCGAATCGAAATCGAAATCGAATCGAAATCGAATCGAAATCGAAATCGAATCGAATCGAAATCGAATCGAAATCGAATCGAAATCGAATCGAAATCGAATCGAAATCGAATCGAAATCGAATCGAAATCGAATCGAAATCGAATCGAATCGAATCGAAATCGAATCGAAATCGAATCGAAATAATCGAAATCGAATCGAAATCGAATCGAAATCGAATCGAAATCGAATCGAAATCGAAATCGAAATCGAATCGAATCGAAATCGAATCGAAATCGAATCGAATCGAATCGAAATCGAATCGAAATCGAATCGAAATCGAATCGAAATCGAATCGAAATCGAATCGAAATCGAATCGAAATCGAATCGAAATCGAATCGAAATCGAATCGAAATCGAATCGAAATCGAATCGAAATCGAATCGAAATCGAATCGAATCGAATCGAAATCGAATCGAAATCGAATCGAAATCGAATCGAAATCGAATCGAAATCGAATCGAAATCGAATCGAAATCGAATCGAAATCGAATCGAAATCGAATCGAAATCGAATCGAAATCGAATCGAAATCGAATCGAAATCGAATCGAAATCGAATCGAAATCGAATCGAAATCGAATCGAAATCGAATCGAAATCGAATCGAAATCGAATCGAAATCGAATCGAAATCGAATCGAAATCGAATCGAAATCGAATCGAAATCGAATCGAAATCGAATCGAAATCGAATCGAAATCGAATCGAAATCGAATCGAAATCGAATCGAAAATCGAATCGAAATCGAATCGAAATCGAATCGAAATCGAATCGAAATCGAATCGAAATCGAATCGAAAAATCGAATCGAAATCGAATCGAAATCGAATCGAAATCGAATACTGACGTCAGAAATGCAGAGTTATCGAATCGAATCGAATATCGAATCCGGAAATTCGGAATCGAACTTCGAACCAAATCCAATCCAGAATCATCCAAGTTCCAATCGCAAACCAATCCAAAATCCAATCCAAATCCAATCAAATCCAATCCAAATCCAATCCAAATCCAATCCAATCGCAATCCAAATCCCAATCCCATAAGTCCAATCACCAAAACCAATCCAAAAGTCCACAATATATATCCAATCCAGAATCCAATAGCCAAATTCCAGATCCAACTCTCAAGTCCAATCGCAAGTCCCAATGATCACCAATCCGAAATCGAGTCCAACGATCCGAATCCAATGGCCAGAAGTTCCAATACCATCCAAATCCAGATCCAAATCATGCAAAAATCCGATCCAAATCCGAATTCAAGGATCCAAGCCAATCCGAGTCCAAATCCAATCCAAATCATCCAAATCAATGCCAATCTCCAATCCATCCATCCAAATCCATCCAAAATCCCAATCCAAACCAGATCCAAATCCAGATCCAATCCAATCCAGATCCAATCCAAAGTCATCCAAAATCCATCCATGTATCCAATGACGCAAAATCAATCCAAATCCAAATCCAATCTCAATCTTAGATTTTGGTTCAAAATTTCATACATTGTGACATCGGGTTCAAAATTTTTTGGCGGCAACGCAGTGAGTGAGCCACCAAATTTCCGAATGAACCGGAAAACGCCATAGAGAATATGGAGGTGAATCATCTCAAGTTTCAAGGTTAGTGCAGTCAGCGCATTCTTGATCCCGAAAAGGGGGCCAATTATGTGCGCTATTTCCGGTGCTTTTTTCGTTTTCATCAAGAAGCAGAACCACAAGGATGATGGCTGTTGGAGTCAATTCCTGGAACAAACCGTCGAGCAAGCGTCAGGAATGCGAGAGAGTGATCGTTGCACCTTTCGAGGCCAAAACTGCACTAGTTCTGGGAAAAAAGGAATGAAATCGAATGAAAATGAAGATGGCTATGGCTTGTCGGTTATCCGTTCTTTCTTTATTCTTCCAGGAATTCATCTGCGCAGAAGGCAATCTATGGCGGGATCAGCGGCGTCTTTCGACCGAATGGCTGCGCACGATGGGCATGACGAAAATTCGGTCCAACGCGTGCAACGCTCGAAGCCCGCATCTTAATCGGTGTGAATGAACTTTTAGAGGTACTGAAATTTTTGGATGTTAGAATTCTCCTCCTCCTCGAGGGCATCAACGGCAGAACGCAGAAGCCCAGTGCAGCCAATGACGCTGACCCTCGAGTTTTGTTTGTCGAATTCCTTAGGTCTATTTCCGAGAAAAATGGCTTTTGATCTCTTTTTGTTGTGACCTTCGGCTGCAGGATTTGAGGAGGGAATCGGAGAAAGTGTTTGCCTTCGATCCTGCACCGTTGCTGCATCACATTCTAGGAAATCTGATGAATGACATCGTCTTTGGGCTGCAGTACGAGCGGGATGATGCAACGTGGCGATATCTTCAGCATCTCCAGGAGGAAGGCGTCAAGCATATCGGAGTTTCGATGGCGGTTAATTTTTTACCGTTTTTAAGGTATGAACAGTTGTAAGGGTGTGCGATATGCGTTTTTTCATGTCGTTTCAATAGTAAACAGAACAGACAGAACAAGTAGAATCGAAGAGAGAATAGACAGCACCAACAGAATTGACAGAACAGACAGAGCAGACAGAATGGACAGAACAAACAGAACAGACAAAACAGACAGAGCAAACAGACGAAACGGACAGAAAAGACAGAACAGAGACAAAACACAGGAGAATAGAAAAAACAGACATAAGAAGCAGAACAAACCTTTCCCGATGACGTGGCCGACGCCGTTACAGACTATATTTTTAAAATTCTCAATCTTACATATTGAAGGTGGTAAGCTGCTTCCAAGCTCCATCTATTGAATCCTTCCGAAAGCCATTTGACGGAATAATTCGAACTATCGCATACCCTTTAAAAGGAACGACCCGCAAGCCACCCCTAACCCGTCGGGGATGGATCGTTAAAAAGATTAATGTTTCTACCTTTTGTGTTTCTTCCTGCATGCATGTGTGCCAACCCCAGACATCTGCCTTCGAGCAAAAGGATAATTGAATTTTTTATTAAATGGTAAAGCAAAAACCCATAAAATTTACGACTCGATCATCGAAAAGCAGCGCAGCCGAATGGAAGGAGGAGGCAGCGAGGTCAGTGACCCAGGCCGGCACGACGATTGCATCCTGTCGAATTTCCTGCAGGAAACCCGTCGAAGGGAAACCGGTGCCCGTCCGGAGCTGGCCTTCTGTAGCGACGTCCAGCTTCGGCATCTGCTGGCGGATTTGTTCGGGGCAGGTGTGGACACCACCTTTACGACGCTTCGCTGGTTGATTCTGTTTCTGGCCTTGAACAAAGACGCCCAGGAGCGGCTCAGGCAGGAGATGGCCAGTCAGCTTCGGGGCGAACCGTGCTTGAATGATGTGGACTCGTTGCCGTACCTGAAAGCGTGCGTGGCCGAGGCGCAACGGTTGAGAACGGTCGTTCCACTCGGTATCCCTCATGGAGCTGTATCGGTGAGTATTATGGTGGCTTGGGTTGGGATTCAATCAGGAAAAATATATTTTCTGTCTTTTTTTTATGCAACGATCGTTTGTGGCTTGGGATTTTTTTTTCGAATGAGTTACAAAGAAGCTTCTTCTTTTTCTTCTTCTTCTTAGCATTACGTCCTCACTGGGACAAAGCCTGCTTCTCAGCATAGTGTTCAATGTTATTAACTGAGAGCTTCCCTTACCAAAGTTGCCAGTCAAGGAAATTTCCATTACGAAAAGATCCTGGACCGACCGGGAATCGAACTCAGACACCTTCAGCATGGCTTTGCTTTGTAGCCGCGGACTCTAACCACTCGGCTAAGGGAGGCCCATGCACTTTCAAGGTTTAAATAATTTCTAATACTGATATAACGAAATATACTTTTCATTTCAGTCCTAAACCACACATATCTATTCAAATTTCTCACTATGACTAAAACTGGTACACTCACCTTAAACTTGGAAGGCATACTAAAAATCACGTAGGTTATGCACCACACTTGAAGTGAGAATTTAGCTGTCATACCTTGACGAAGTTCATAAAATTTCTAATCTTCTGACCTACAAAAAAACTTTCCAAAAGGATCTTGTCAAAGTCGAGAACATCATGCAAAGCAAGTACTAGTGTAGTTTGCAATCAATTTAAAAAAAAATACGCAAGCAATTTGTCAAAAATATTAACAAATGATGATAGAAAATTTCCTTGGCAAGCACCTTGAAAGATTTGGAAGATTTTCATTAGTATGGGGATTAGGGGCATAAGGAACACCTGTGGCGAAATGAACACCCCCTCAATCTCTGAGAATATGCATACTTCATCGAAAGTTCATACACTGCATGAAATCTGTATTGCATTTGAAATGTTTGACGGTGAAAAAGTTTATGTTTTGCTTCAACTGTCCTTTGAAAATTAACTTCAAGTTTTTCTCTGCTTCAAATTGGTATATAAGCAAGGTGGCAGGAGAATCTAATTTTTGAGCAAAATAACGAACCCAAAAAGTTCTTTTTAGCTCTTATGATAGAGGGAGAGCTCTTTTACACATTGGAACGACTTACAGACATTAAATGTTTTGAAATCATTAGATTTTATGCAAGTGTTCATTTTGCCCGATACCTTTTTGATACCTTTGTTTTGGACCTAATTTTCAATCTTACTTTTCTGGCATGTGATATTATTTTTATCACCATGAATGAATGTAGCACATCGTACTAACATAAACCTTTAAAACTAGCTGGACATAATTTGAAAAAAAAATCATTGTATGGTCTTAAGGTGAAGATGAATCGAAGTCAAAACTCAAATTTTCAAGTGCACGAATCTGGAGAACCGAACGTCTGTTCAGTCTGAAAACTTAATCGATTGATCACTAGCTGGTGGTGACCAATCCATTAAGTTTTCAGCTCAAATGGGTGTTCGGTTCTCCAGAACCGTGCTCCTGAAAATTTGAAGTTTGGCTTCGATTCATCTTCACTTTAAAACAAGCATTTGCTTGATGTGTCCATTTTTCCCCGAAGTCCCCTACCTCCAATAATTTCACTTTAAATGAGTATTTTACCAAACTTTCCAATGGGCTTAATCAGGAAAAAATCATTGAAAATTTCGCCAAGAATTCTCCGGAATCCTTGTCAGATATACGTCGAAATAGTTCTTGCATGCATGCATATATGACCGCAGTACAAAAAAGGCTGTAAAAAAAGAACCAATGAACAAATGTATATACTGTCTTCGGCAAAGTTGTCCCAAATATACTCTTTTATCAGAGAAAAATATGAAATATATGCCTTTATGACTTAATTGACAACCTAGAACATCCATTGAACTATTAGTACATACGAAGCGTAAAATGCTGTTTGTGAACATAAATGATGTTCAGGCTTGATAATACAGAATTACTCTTTTAACGAAAACACTATTTCACTTGCTTTGCTATGTCCTGGGATGTTCTAGGACGTCCAAACTGTCCTGAAGCACACTCTTTGAAATCTACAACCGTAACAGTAATTGTTTGGGTTAAACATAATAACATTACAAAATCAAATAGAATCTACCAACCTCTGAGAATCTCAAGAGCTATTTCAAGGAACGTTTGTGATATTCTAGGCCCTCCAAATTACCCTGGAGTTCAGAACTTCAGGTCTACATTTGTTCCAGTAGTTATTCTCGCTAAACTGAGTGAAGTTATATAATCTACAATGTTTACGGAACCTTGTCACGGATCAGAAGGCTACTTCAAGAAACGTTTGAGGTATTCCAGGCCCTCCAAATTACCCTGGATATCTGAATTTCGTGTTTACATTTATTCCAGTAGTATTTCTTGCTAAACTGGGTGAAGTTATATAATCTACCTTGTTCACTGAACTTTCGCACGTATCAATAGGATGTTTTAAAGAACGTTTGGAGTATTCCGGGCCCTCCAAATTACCCTGGAGTTCAGAACTTCAGGGCTACACTTATTCCAGAAATTTATCTCGCTAAACTGAGTGAATTTATAAAATCTTTCCTGTTCACTAAACCTTCTCATGCATCAATAAGCTCTTTCAAGGAACGTTTGGGATATTCCAGGCCCTCCAAATTACCCTGGAGTTCAGAACTTCAGGTCTGCACTTGTTCAAGTAATTTATCTCGCTAAACTGAGTGAAGTTATAAAATCTAACATGTTCACTGAATTTTCTCACGGATCAATTAGTTCCAGTAATTTTTCTTTCTAAACTGAGTGAAGTTATATAATCTACTATGATGACTGAACCTTCTCATGGATCAATATGCTGTTTCAAGGAACGATTGAGGTATTGCAGATCCTTCAAAATTTCCCCAGGACTTCAGAACTTCAGGTCTACTATTTTTCCAGTAATATTTCCTTCTAAACTGAGTGAAGTTATATAATCTACCATGTTCACTGAACCTTCTCACAGACCAATTGGCTATTTCAAGGAACGTTGGTGATATTCCAGGCCCTCCAATTTACCCTGGAGTTCAGAACTTCAGGTCTACCCTTGTTCCAGTAACTTTTCTCGCTAAAATTATCAAAGTTTTCCCTTTGGGGTCGGCACGGTCATTTATGACCGCAGTCGGAAAATGGCTGTATAAAAAGAACCAATGAATAAAATTTACTGTCTTCAGAAAAATCCTTGCAAATATACTTCCTTGTCAGGAAAAAAATTTAGGTGTATGCCTTAACCTTCATCCAGCCAACATACTTTTCACATGAAAAAAACACACTAAAATGTGCATAACTTTTTTGTTTCTCGATGGATTTTGCTGAAATTTTCAGAACTTCCCGAAAAACTCTTCTAGTTTATGGTCCAGGAAACTTGGGAATATGGTCCACGTGGTTCCGGAGTTATTCCGGATTGTCTTGGGGTACCAAAATTGGCCACATCGTCCATTCAACGGATATCTCAAAACCCAGATGAGCTAGAAGGTTGGTGTCTTCGGCAAAGTTGTTCAGCAGACCAAGAGCTATCCGTCAGTAACAATCTTAGTTGGGAATTTATCCGCTAGGTGGCGCTAGTAGCATTTTACTTCAAATCTTCTATATCCCAAGATCCTGATGAGCTAGAAGGTTGGTGTTTTCAGCAAAGTTGTTAAGCAGACCCAGAGCTATCCGGCAGTAACAATTTTAATTGGGAATTTATCCGCAAGGTGGCGCTAGTTACAATTTTTCTTCAATCTTCTATAGCTCAAGATCCTGATGAGCTAGAAGGTTGGTGTCTTCAGCAAAAGTTTGCTAAGCAG